>NW_024423897.1:4346608-4424158 GCF_017311325.1 Ursus maritimus | reverse complement strand
GGGGGGGGGGGGGGGGGGGGGGTAGATTGCAAGGGAGAGATTATTAAACTTTTCTCTATACAGATAATTAAACTAACAATAAAACACTGATATTCTTAGATCAAACAATTATACTTCTAGGAGTTTATTCTATAGACATAACCTTGCAAGCCTAAATGTCCAATGAAAATAGTAAAGTGGAGTGCTAGGATACAAAAAAACTGAAGTCTAAACTTCCTTCAATACGGAATTGGCCAAATTCTTTTTTAAATGATAAATGGTAAAATGGAATATTACTGTAGCTATAAAAAAAAGAGTAAGGTTGTATAGGGTTTTATATGGTGACAGGGAAGAATGGTCAACATATATTATTAATTAAGAAAGTTATTAATTAAAAAACAATATGTATAGTATGGTTCCACTTGTATTTTTTTTTAAGCTTTTATCTAAAAGGATGCTGGGAAACTAATATGCGATACTTTGGGAAGTGAGATCTGGGGTCAAAGGAAATATTATGCCTTTTATAACTTTCAGTATCAATCATATTATTTTTAAGTCTATGAACCATTTTTACAATTTTTTTTAATGCTGACATGAAACTGATCTGTCAAACTCCTTTTTACTTTTTAGGCCACCTTAGCTTTGCTTTAAAATGCTCTGGCAAAAAACAAAGTTGGAGAAGAAGAAAGTTGAACTAAGAATAGCATTAATTTTGAAAATTGTTCAAGGTTGAGTTGAATGATTCTCTTTATTTTTCTGTATGTTTGGGAATTTCCACAGTAAAATTTTTCACATAAAATCTTACAAAGAGCCCTGCTATGTAATACAGACAAATTCAGAGTAGGCACTATGCTAGGCCGTCCTTTATCCCTCTAGTGACTCAAAATCAAACTCTGGGGTTCCAAGGGACATTTAAAACACCACTGGTTACACTCATTATCATCACCATAATAACACAGAGAGCCTATACAGTTTGATGGATTCCTCCTTGCCTAACAGAAGACAGACCCTAAAACAGCAACAGATGTTTTCTCTGGGTGGTGAGTTAACCAATGGGGTTTTTTGGGGTTTTGGTTTTGGTTTTTTTTTTTTTTTTTTTCAGTAATGATATTTTGTAAATTTTCTTATAAAGAGAAAAAAACTTTTTTCAATGTTCATAAAATATAACAGACTGTGCCATTAAACAATCCAAAAAATTACTCCAAGCCTTCGCAGTAGCCTCAGAGTGCAACAGGATATGCGACAAGAAATAATAAATCCCCAATGTTCAATAGAAAAGAGAAGAAGACAGTGAGTTAGAATAGCCACGTCTGACATAAGGAAACAGCTCGGAACAAAAGGCGAACACCTGACAGTAGGGGGCCATGTCATCTGCCTGTTCTTTTATTATTCTTAGCTTACCCTGGAATGGAATTGAAGACTGTTAAGACTGGAATCCCCTCTCCTTGAATAGAGAACCAGGAGGAAGCAATGGAAGAAATGGATTTTCATCCCCTCAACAACAAGCAACAGTAAGGGATAACTGTTACCTTCCTCTACAAAATCCTCGAGGTAATAGATACAACTATCTCTGTTTTTAAGGATGAGGAAACTGAGGTTCAGGTAAGTTAAATAACTTGCCTAGTGTCACAGAGCTGCTAAGTAGCAGGGAGAAGGCTAGAACTGAGTTTGTCTGCTCCAGAGCTAGGATTCTTTCTACCAAGCTACAGCCCAGATCTAAAAAATATCTTTTTTATATTAATGGTAAGTTCCAACTGTAGCGTTCTTAAACCTCTGTGGCTCCCTATCCATACTGAAAGTAAGAAAGTAAACAAGAAAGGCAGCTATCAAAAAGTTGTACTGATCGTCCAGCACTATCCACACTAGAGCTTGGAAGGGAGGAAGCACTAAAACTTGATTCACGTGATCCTTGCTGCCAATCCAAATCATCAATCTTCCCCTTGAGAAAAGCTGATCGCTAATACTCTCCCCAGCTGAGAGCTTGCAAATGGCATTCCCAAGAAAATTTGTCAGTCCCTTACATGGAACCTCTACCATTCTAGGTGCGTTAGCTTTCAACTTGGAACACTAGAAATAAAGGAGAATTTGTTCCAACCTAAAAATGGCAGTTGCCAAGTCACTATCACTACAGCATGCTGACTAGAGCACTGGCTTTGCAGTTATCCAGACCTATGTTCATAACCCAGTTCTGCCACTTTAATAAATGTGTAACCCTAAGTCGATTCAGTTCAATAACTGCATATACCAAGAAGCGATCGAAGACAACTTCTTCGTAAGGACTGAATGAAACAACCCAGTGCCTAGAGCCTGACACACAAAAAGAAGGTGGAAATCAACGGTCCACACTATTGTTAACACTGGTATTACTCTGGTGCCAGATTAGTCTTAGAGTCTTAGCGAATATTCTACACGGTCTGAACTCTTGATTATGTGATGTAACTATCAACTGGTTCAATCTGGAGAGCTGAACCGAGTGAGAAACTGATTCAGTTCGGCTGATTCACAGACATCCAGATATTCCAGTTCAACTGTTCTAAAAAAATTTCAGATAGTCCTAGTTTAAACTGGTTCACATTTTTTTTTAAAAGCACATATACATTTGGCTAACTTCATAGTTTATTACCCACATGCTCTCTCTCAGACTTTATTTGTAGTTTGGTCTGGATTTTTCTTCACAGGTCTGCTTATACAACGCACTCCTTCAGAGCAGCGAACAAGTGTGTATTGTTCATCTTTATGTGTCCAGCACCAGTATGGGCCTTGGCACATACCAAATGCTCAGTAAATATTCTCGCAGAGAAGACATTCTGGAACCTCACTAGCTTTAAGATTCACGAGGGCTCATTTTGGCAATGGGAATGCAATTTTTTCACCTACAAATATTTGGCAGGTTTTTCTTTTTTTTATTTTCAAATAAATAATGGCTACACAAGCCACACACCAGATATCTCAAAAGTAAAGTTTTCACAAACAAAACTAAGATGGAAAATTCTAGAAATAGTAGCATTCAAGCACGGAGGAAAGAACAATTCTGGAATCAGGCCAAGCTAGGGTTCAAATGCCAGCTCTACCACTTCACAGCTATGTAGTATTAACTTGGGTCCAATCACACATATCACCTCTGAAACTCATTTTCCACATGTGAAAAATGGGGATAATAACAACTACCTCACCGGGTTGTCACAAAGCTAATATATGTGAAGGGCCAAGTACTGTTGTTGGTAAGTGGTCTTTATTTTTTTAAGTTTATCGAGGTAAATGAGTGATTTTTATTTCTTCAGTCCTTGCTATCCCTTTTCCCTTCTCACAGAAAGCAGAACCCAGAGGGATTGCATAATGCCTAAAGGTAACTACTATCTTTATTTCTGCTTTTCCAAAAGGTACTCTAATTCAGCCACATAGGCTAATTGGCTCAAGTTCTAACTGGCAATGGGTCCGGTGTGGTAATTTTAAGGAGGACCCTGTCATGCAACTCCAGAGCCCAAGCAAAGTCAAGGAGGCTCTTCAGGTAACCTATTCTCTTCTGAGGCCTTCTTACAATGGGTTCGCTGAGAGGTATGCAATGTCAGCCAAGAATCATCTTTGTGACAGACCAAAGATGTAGACTATAAGCCAACAGGCACTCTTTGAAAACCCAAGCCCAAATTAAGTCAACTAAATTGTAGCACTGTTTGGGGACTGGAGGTAGAGAGCAGGAACACTGGTGTTAAGACAGTATATGTAAAACCAGTGAGTAGACAGGAAGGAAATCTAACATGTTCTTTCCATTCACAAACGGTACAAAACAGAGTAATGATTTGCTAATTCCAATCAGCTGAGTACATATTTCATTTTACTGTGCTGCAAATTCTTAATTATATACTAAAGAAAACAAAAACCCAAATAAACAAAATTCCCAATATATCTCTAAATAAACAGTATTTGCTCCATTCACATTTCAGTGGATATCATTCAGTATTCCACCGTACTTCAAAGTCCAATCAAGGCAAAGTTTACATTTTTTCTCTTAAATGATTTTCCCTGGGAGAGATAAGTCAAAGAACTTTGAACACATTGGAGTTCCATTGTCAACAAGGTAAGAACCCATATTTCCTCCCACTCACCCCACCTCCAGAGAATTCACAATACTGATACTAAAATACATTGAATAATGTTTCCCACTGGTCAATTACTTTTAACTGAATGCAATAAAAAGAATCTGCACTTCAATCTGCACTACGATTCTTCCCCTACTTAAATTTCTGGAAAAAACTCACTCGCCCCACTAACAATTAACTTTAAACATTCAAGTAATAACCATTTCAGAAAAGCACACTATTACTATAATGCAAATATCCATTATTTAGCACCAAGGAGAGTCCATGCAACAACGTCTGCCATTTCAAGAACATTTTTGTTAAAGTTACACTGCATGCAGGGAAGCTGCTTTTCCACAGATAAATACACATCACACTGGAGCCTCAGTGAAACACCCAATCCTTGCACCCTAAGTGTTGTACGGCCTTTTTATGTAGACTGGATATAACAACTGGATCTTATACTGAATTTACTCTCTAGTTAATTGTGTTAGTGAGGTTTCAGTACAGTTTTCTCAAGAAAGCAATCTGAATCAATAACCACACCAATACTGCTAAGAATGTTTGCTAATAAGTAAATAAAATACATAGTCCCAACATGAAAGAAATTCTCCTCCTTCCCGGTTCTCCCGGTCCATTTAGAGACTGGACACATGAACAGAAAGATAACCTTGAGAACAGTAAAGTCATCCATGCCATCAATAATACCCCTCTAACTCATTTCCTCATTTTACAGTGTTTTCCTAAAACAGGGCAATCTCCACAGGACACCAGGAATTTAGTACCGCTTTTTAAAGATACAATAAACTGTGTGGAATATGCAGTGATGAAAACTGAATATTGCTACTGAAACCATACTTAATTAAATACACGTTTTCTCTAAACAGAACTTCCCCAATAAAGCCGCAATGTTTTCTTGCCTTGGCTCCCTTCGAATCCATCCCAACAAGTGAGCACAGTCTGGCCGCACTCCTGCTAACAGTTTTTTTCCTGAGCAACCCCTCCCCACCCCCCAAAAGTTTTACTTTTATCTGTGGAATTCTCTGCCAGCCTCGGCCTGGAAACCTGGGTGGACCCTGAGGACAGGTGTCAGATCTGGCCTTTGGGAAGTGGCCCAGACAGTTATTGGCAGCATAAAGCTGTGACCTTTAATAAACTTCAATTTGAGATTTTATACAATTGTAATTTCCTCCCTACTCCTTTTTTGAAGGAGGGAGAGAAAGCATGCCAAAAGGATGAGTGTCAAAATAGAAAAATCACCACTTTAATTATGAAACCCTCCCAACTCAACAAAGAACTGTTAAAAGTAGCCAAATGGAAAATGTCAGGGTTTTGTGGGCACATGCACAACTATTGAACGTGAGAATCAGAACTTCAAGGTGGGGGGGGGGGGAATAAAAAGCAGGAGCAGAAAAAGAGGAGTAGAACTGGGCCCAGCCAAAGACCCATTTTCTCAGAGAGGCCCCTCTTGGTACTAAGTCCTCCGTGTGGGGCACCCAGGCTGGAGAAAAGCAGAGGGTTACACAGAACATTTAGCAGACTTAACATTGGATTAAACACACTACTGCAAGTTTCAACAAATGTTCATGGCATACGTAAAAAACACATTTACAACAAGAAAGAAGAGAGGCACCTGGAGACATCTGACACTGGGCATGCTCTGCAGGCAACTCAGTGCGCACATGCTCTCTACCAGGTTGGCGCAGCCTAGCCACAAAGACCTTGGCACAGAACACTGCAGGATGACAAAAAGGAAGGAAGAGAAGAAGCAGTTAGAGGCCGCAACAAATCACTCCTTCACACAGGCAACTTGAATGTTAGTTGGGCAGGGGATGCACCCTTGGCAGTCTGGAGGTCAGGGATGGTGGTCCCAGACAACTTACTGAAACCCTGGGAGAGGGCCCACTTTCTGTCCTACAGAAAGGAGGTTTCTGCTGCCAACCACTAACTCCTCAGGACACAGTGAACAGAATCAAGAGGGAGACAGAGAATGTTTAAATGAAAACCCACTAAAGGGAACTGTGAAAGTCTGAATGCACAACAAGATTAGTGGTAAGATTGTGACTATAACTTAATAAAAATAACAGTTTCTAGTCTGAGTCATATAATTATAACTGCCATCATTACACCACCTACTATGTGCCAGGGACTTTAAATGTGTTTTCTAATTCCCACGCCACAGTAAAGAAAAGGAGGCTCAGAGGTTAAATCATTTGCACAAGGACACACAGCGAAGGAGGGGAGAGCAAGAATTTCAAACCTTAGTTTGTCTGCTATTAAACCCACATTAATTTTACAAGACTATGATGCTTCTATTGTAAAAACTTTGATCATCTGAATTTTTATCATGTAGATACAGTTTTGTACTTCCCTAAGTAAAATCACAGGACACCTAGAGACATAAGGCAAAAGGAATAAGAAAGATGAGTGATAGATTGATAGGTAACAGGCAATAAAAGAGCTGATTAAAAACATATCTGATTTTTCAGTGAAAACCACATCTCTGCCTTCCCAAAGAAAAAACTCTGCAATATGATGATTTTAATTTTAGACTTTGTTTACAAAGTTCATTTGACACAAGTAAGAACTTAAAGGCTTATTTCATTTACCCATTCCCATTCTCTAAAAGCTTACTGGTTTTAAGGGAATTAAGAAAAAAGAAAAAATATAAAAATGAACATATGTATTGTGGCTAGTATTTTTAAGCCATTAGATTATTTATGGTATTCAGTAAGTACTTTTTCTTCAGATCTAAGGTCAATTAGTTTACTATGGCAAAAACAATAACCACGCAAAAAAAAAAAAAATTTTTTTTTAACTGAAGGTGGGTGTTTGGATTTAACCAAAATACTCCAGAAGTGTCAGACTCAACATCATAAACTTGTTTATCTTAGTTATAATTAGGATGGTCAGACATCCTCATTTGCCTTGGACAGTCCATGTTTACGCTTGTTGTTCCAGCATAACGTTCATTCTCAAAAGCGTTCTGATTTGGGAGACAAATTCTGTGGTCATCCCAATTCTAATATAAACAAAGACAGCTATGCTTGAAATCAAATAGACCTGGGCTCCTATCCAGCATCTGCCACTTACTAGTTATATCTCACCTATAATTTAACTAGAGTGTTGAGATTATTTATTTATTTACTCATTTATTTATTTTAAAGAAGGCTCCTCACCCGGCGTGGAACCCAACGGGGTGCTTGAATTCACAACCCTGAGATTAAGACCTGAGCTGAGATCAAGAGTCAGATGCCTAACCGCTTAACCAACTGAGCCACCCAGGCGTCCCAAATATTGAGATTATTTAGAAAAAGCATTTAAAGAATACAAAACCAGAGGAATCAAATGGAATAAAAAATTGAGCAGCTTTTTGGTAACAACCATATGTTTCCAAAATGTGTCTTTACTGCAAAGTTTACCATAGCCTATATAGAAATACATCCCTGATCCTCCAGGGATCCATATTTTGTTACCCCAACACTTTCACAGAGTGCCACGAAAGATGCTGAATAAATGTTTGTATAATAATATAATGAAAACAGCTGCCATTTATCAACCTCTTGTTATATGCTAGACAACTGAAAGAGTAACCCCCCAGAAAAACTTTTTTTTTCCTACAAAAACTCTTTTAAGAGAAGTATTACTCCATTTTACAGATGAGGAATCCAAGGATCAGTAAAGGAGTGCTTGATTTATTGAAACAGCAGCTTGAAAATTAGGACTAGAAGTTAATCCTGCCTGACTCTAAACAAATCCGTTTTTTTTACACTAAAACAAACTCTATCCAGGGATATCTAGCAAATGCTTATTGAAAGAATACTTACATCAGTATGCATCAGAAGCAGATGGGCAGAGAAAAAGGCCCAGACACATAACATTTGTATACATTGCTTACATTGATTATTTTAAATTAAATAAATTCCCAACACCTCCATAGTTCAATTTTTAAGTTTCCTTTTTGGAATTTTGTAATTATCCAAATCACAGAATCACTCAGATCTGAGAAAGGAGTTTAAAGATTACACTTGGATTCAACAACTGATACCAAATTAACACCAGAGTTCACCTGCAAATCAATTTTCATTTATTCCACAGAAACAGGTTCCCTCTGCAAGATTTAATATGTATTTGACTTAAATAGTAAAACTATGAAGGCATAAGAATTCTATACACTGATTAGATTCTCCTAATGCCTTGGGATCCAAAACTTAAAAAAAAAAATAAGCACACACATTTTCATATTTAATAAAGTTTTTTTTTAATTTATCTGACAGAGATAGAGACAGCCAGTGAGAGAGGGAACACAAGCAGGGGGAGTGGGAGAGGAAGAAGCAAGCTCATAGCAGAGGAGCCTGATGTGGGGCTCGATCCCATAACGCCGGGATCACGCCCTGAGTTGAAGGCAGACGCTTAACTGCTGTGCCACCCAGGCGCCCCATATTTTCATATTTAATAAACCAAAGAATCATACAGAACTGGAAGACAATTTAGTCTGTACTTCCACCCCTGATTTTAGAAGAAACTAAAGTCCAAAGAAGAAAAATAATGATCTTCCCAAAGTTTCCTAACCATCTAATTACCTAATACTTAAAAATGTATGGAAAAGAACACAAAGAAAATTTTCTGAAAACTTAATTTCACCATTTATTACAAATGTTTTTAAAAGCTTGATATTGAAATTGTATATTCAGGAAAAGAGAAGAAGCGTCTCAAGATCTAATTTTCAAGAATTTATAATATCTATGAAAGACACTGTGGGGTACAGAGAGTGATGCCAGTATTTATTAAAGGTATTAGAACTTCTTTACTGTCATACTCAATTACCTTGAAGCTAAGAAACCAACCACAGCGTTGAAAAACAGTCTTTACACAACAAAAAATGCCACTCTAGGAAATATACCCATCTTTTAATAAGGATGTACCTGCTAGTTTAAACAAGGCTCCTCTTAAGTGTAATGAACCAAGAAGACATTGATCTAATTTGAAAACAGTGGATAAAAACAAAAGTTCCACATTTATCAACCTAAGAGCATTAAAACACAGCTAGGACCACAGCAGTAACTGATTCTTGAAGCTTCTAATTTTAAATTTAGGGACCTGGTTGGAAACTTATGTTGACTTGTGGAATAACTATTATCTATCATTCTTTAACAGAATAATGTAAAGATTTCTTTATGTTAGCTATATTCACAAGGTAGACTATTTTGTCTCCTTTTTTTTAAAGATAACTGGTTTCTCTTTAAACTTGAGGAACACTAGCTCATTATTAAAATATGTCTCAAAAACTTACCCTAACACTGTGGGTATTTACTAATTTTAACAAATGCTTATTGACCTACTTATTAAGCCGACAACAATACAAACTAAGCCTCTTTCCTCTTGAGACTTCAGCCTCAAGCTCACAATGGGGACACTTAAGAGAGGCCTCTCTGGGGGAGAAAACCCCCAAGAAATGTTTGCTCTGATTTCACATTTAACTACCTGTAATGACTAGTATTCTAATTTAGAATTATTCATAAGGAATAAGAAATGCTTCATACAGGATTCTAATATTAACAGCAAATACCCAATTAGATTGATTATATTTGCAGGTTCTATGGCCAAAGAAAATAGCATTAGTGTCAAGGAAACTGATAGTGTTTATTCATTTTGTCATACCCACTGTACAATCAAAAACCAAAATCAGGGCCACCATGCTGAGAAACACTGTAAATCAGTAAAGACAAGAAGAATAATAGCTTTTGGCATTTTTCAAAAGCAAAAAGTTATTAAAAGAGGTAGGAGAGAAATGTCCTAGGCTCTCTTTCTATTGCCATAGGAACCACAAATCAAAAGGAAAAAGTGGTTGCAGGCACCTTGTCTTCTAATTGGCTGGCTTGAAGGAGAACTCACAAAAGCTAACTCTGGTCTGTTTCTAGATGGGATTGTTTTGAATATCCTGCCCTGATTCCTTCACAAAGAGGCAATTCTTTTAAAAGCTACCCAAAGAGGTATTTTACGTCAATCTCTCTCTAATGTCACTCTGATTCAGAAATATGCCTTATTTTCTATATATTTATAAATATAAATTTAGGGGTTTCCTACACATCACCTAAATTTTTTCTTTACACCACCTCCCACAGAATCATTACCAACCTCATCTAACTCCTGCCATCATGTTTGAGATAACGGAGTGGCTTAAATACTATTCCATTCAACGAACAACTTATCTGAACGTACATCTGCAGACAGAAAAGCGATTAAGACATTCTCTCTTGTCCAGGAGTTCACGGGAGGAAATTTTGAGAATGTGCAGTGTAACACACACACACACACACACACACACAAAATAGACTTAACCCACCCAAAGGAGGATGCCTGAACTAAGCCATAAAGGATGAGTAGGAGGCAGCCCGGGTAAAAAGAGAAAGAAAGACATTCCAGGCAGAATAAATAGCATAAGCAAAGCCAAAGAGCTAAGAAATGGCACATCCTACTCAAGGATATGCAATTAATTTAGCATTACTAAAGTATTTCAGTATGAGATGGGGAAAGCTGAGAGGCCAAATCACAGAGGTCTTTCATAAACCATTCTATCAAACTTGGGACTTCATTCTGTAGACAACAGTTCTTATCCTGTGTGCTACATCTATAGCTCACCAGTAAACAACCAATCCTTCCAAAGCGTGTAGTCCCATTTACCAGCAACATGCCCAAGAGCTTTTCTCAGCAACTCAGCATACATACTGTTTCAACCCTATCTGTCAAAGGGATAGAAGCAGGTCATGCAACATACTGGCAAGTGTTAGGACGAGGTCCTTAGACTAAAAGTCAGGGACAAAGCAAAATATCAAGCTAAAGCCAAGCTAACTCAAGCCAGCATCAAAGAAAGACCTTTGGCAGTTGGAGAAAAAAATGCTGAAGAGAAGTTAGAAACAGAGGTCTCTTGGAGAATCTAACAAGACAGTCTCTCATTTTTATTTTACAACCAAAACAAATTTCTTTCAGCCAGGCTACAAAGAGTAGATACAAGGGCCGGCACTTACCTTTGGAAGTACATGTCTAAAGTCAATTTTCATGCCCAGTCTAGGTACTTTTTTTTTCCAATAAAACTTCTACCATGCCATACTGATAGGATATAAAACAAACAGTGCCGTGATAATGAAATGGGGGTTATCAAATAAGAGAAGAAGCAAAATACAAGGTCCATTTTATGGTTACTATTTGGCCATAATACTCTCCACTGGGAATCTCTATCCAGGAGTGGGGATTTGGTCCTGAAGCATCATACAACAGACAAGCTCAAGGAGATTATGTAACTCCAGCTCTCTAAACCTGAGTGTGCAAGCTACAGAGTATCCATGCTTCTAGGTGGAGGCCCTCTTCATCGCAAAGCAAATAAAGCAAATATTAAAATTCATCCAAATCAGGAACTATCCCTATTATGTCTGAATTCTCAGACTGCTGTTTTTCAAGCAGCAGCAGTAGTTGTAATGACAATAGGGCCACAGAAGCTTTCAAAAGTATCTCCTAAGATGCAGAAGCCTAGGCTTCTGCTGTTAAAATGTTTGACGGCAACCTATAAGAAAGAGTAAAATGCTTTTAAAATCAAGAACCATAATACAATAATCAGGTTGTAGAATAAAAGTTAAAACACAAGTTAAAGGCATTCTCCAAAGCTTTTTAAAGAACTGAATATCCTCCATGTGTGAAAGACTTTCTTTTCCTTATAATGGTATTTTGTTATGGGAGAATTTGACGGTAACCATGTGACATATAACCAAGGAAGTTACTGCTTTAATTCTGAGCAACTGCAGGGTAGAACCACGTATTTGTAGATAATACACCACAGAGCATTTTCAGGCTGGGGATATATGTTCAAAGAAGAAAAGTGTATGTGGAACAGGAGGCAGTGGAAGGAGGAAAGAAAAAAGAAGGGTAAGAGTGAGGAAAACTGATACTATCTGTAAGTTTTAGAGCTTCAAACATCATCAAACAGTAGTGAGATCAGGACTCAAAACCAGAGCCCAAACTTTCCATAAATCCTATAGTAATTTAAAAAACAAATCTTTCAATGTCCAATTACCTCATCTTGAATGATTATCTAAGATGAGATACCAGCACCTGAAGCTAATAAAATTAAAATGGATCTTTGCAGTTATCTTTGGTAGACGGATGAAGGTAATTTTTTTGAATTTTTATCCATTCATATTTTCTGATTTTTCTCCAATGAATACCTAGTACTTATGATAATAGTTTAATACTACATTGCATAATTTTAAGTGATGCTTTATTTTAACTGCATAAGTAATTATATAAGTTGTTATACATTATAAATAGTAATTTGACAACTTAAATAAAAACAAATTCTTTTCCCAAGAATTAGTTGAGTCCATCATTAAAACAACTGTCTTTTAAAATGTGTCAAGATGCTGGAATGCTAGAAAAATATTTTACCTAGTGACCCTCAAAAATAGCAGTAAATCTCCAGTGGTAACACCTTAGTCCTGAGTAACTCCAAAGGAAAAGAATTATCCTTGTCCACTTCACAACTACCACTGAGGATTCAAAAACGTCACCAGGTTTTTAGAGCTCTCGCAGAAGCTTTTGGAAAGGAGGATTAGATATATGGGGGGGGGAGAAAAATCTCTATTCTAAGCAGCATGACAGAGAACAGGATGTAACAAAATAAATCTATTTCCGGCAGAGCCACATGGGTCCTCGGCTGTACTAGGCCCAGTCTGAGATTCAGCTGCCAAAAGGAACAGATTCCCCCAGCAAGCTCCAGGTCAGATCAGTCTGAACCCAATCCCAAAAGGGTTTACACCAAGATCCACAAATCCTGAGACTGGAGAAAATTAAACAGTTAAATTAAGTACAACTGAGCCTCTGTCAATTAGCATCTGTGGTCCAAAGAGGAAGGTTATTCAGAACTAGGGGAGACCACTAAACTATAAGCTTAATCTCAGTTTCAATGAAAATGATAAAAGTAAATGAAAGTTTACAAAAAAGGATAAACTGGGAGGGGGATGCACATTCATATTTCATATTTCGGTGTGCCTACTGTGCGCCACACACTGTACAACTATTGTGATCTCATTAACTCTCACATCACCTCTGGCCAAACTGGTACCTTAGCTTTAAAGAGGAAGAAACTGAGGACCAGACACAGCAAATAACTTGCCAGAGGTCACAAGTAGAGGATTTGCAGTTCTGACTCCAAAATCCCTACTTTCTTCCCTAAATTATACTGCTTCTCACCTCCTTCACTTGACATTAAACTCCCATGAACAGCAATTTCTTCTCATCTATTTATAAATTTTATCTACTTGTCACCCATCTATACTGCTGATGGGAGTGTAACAGGTACAACCTCTCCTGTTCAACTTGCCAATACATATCCAATACTTGAAAAACATGCACATCACTGACTCAGCGATTTCAAGTGCAGGAAATTATACTAGGGAAGAAAATAAAGACATGTCCAAAAATACAGCTAAGAAGGTGTTTATCACATCAGTCATAACAGCAAAGGAAAAAAAGGCCCAACAATAGAGATTGGTTATACAAATTATAGATCATCCAGAAGACAGAATATTGTGTCCACCAAATAAAAATCACATTGTAAGAGTATATTTATTGACCCAGAAAGAAGTTTACAATATACGGGAAGTTACAATACACTGAAAAAATTCAAGAAACATTAGGTAAATAAAGGCTACAGATCACAACTTTCATTTTGATCCCATTTTTATTTAATAAAACATAAAATATATGTAAAATACGAGAATTAAATACAGGTGATGTTTATTTTATTTGGGGGGGGGAGGTCTACTATAGATTTTCAGACCAGCTGACAGACAATGGGCAACACAGTACTCAGGTTTCTCAATCCTCTCTCCTTCAGGGTACCTCAAAACAGAATAACTGGCACTTCCACACTGTTCCTTAAGGATCTGGTCATAGCAACATGTCCCCAATTCTAGTCTATTCTCCTTCAATGAAGGTGGAGAACAGATGAGGTTAAGCTAGATATCAGAACTTGGCTGCACTGTGAGGTGACAAAGACACTAACCTAAATTCATTTCAATGCCTAAGGCTTCTAGATAGCTGAGGGTACTTAGCCAGAAAACTCTTAGGTACTGGTGTTCCGTCTTATGAGGCTGCCCTTCCAAATATCTGACAATCCATACTCCAAACTGTATGCCACTCGAGAGGACTTTCACGTCAGAGAACTAAAAACTCAACTTTTGTTTTAGACAACATCTGAGCACTGAGGGACATTTGATCTCATTATCTATACCAGAGCACCAGGCCCCACTCTGAGTTAATCCAAATTCCCGTTCCTTACCATTCCAGACACGGGCCCTGGTTCGACCCTTTCCTAGTCCTTCTACCAACTCTCATGAGTCAAAAAATTCTAATCAGAGAACTTCTGAACATGTCTGCATAAGATCTGATTGACCTATGATACACTAAATCAAAATCCTTGCCCTACTTTCATGTGAGAGAGTGCAAAGTTTGCCACGATTTTAAAAGAACATGAGTACAGAAAGTGAAGTTTTTTTTTCTCTGATATAACGGATATTCTCATGTTTTCTAGGAAGAGATACCGCTTTCTGGAAGATGACTTGACTTATATCTACTCACAATGGGTCTGACTCAATTAGAGTCAGTCCACATCATAATCTTATTTTAACTTTTCATTTTAAAATGATTATTCATTCAAAAAGCCTTACTGAGCATGCCAGTACACTAACTGCTTCAACAGACAACACAAGAATTCTCAAAACCAAATATTGTGATATTAAAATTGTTTCTGGAAATAAAGCTATACTATTTCCCAGTTCACTAAAGAAGACAGCTAAATTTCTAAAAGAAATATAAAATATTTTAAAGAAATGCAGTTTCACCGCTTTAAGAGTATTAAAACTTAAACCCTACTAAGGATATTTCACAAAAACACTGAAATACCAAAAATAAAAAAAACTGCCAAAGCTCCCACCATGCTTCCTATTTCATTATTAGCTCTGAACAAGCATCTACAGAATGAGTTTATCCTACAAAGAAATCTGAATTTAAACCTTACACCATTTAAACAAGCCCTCTAATATTTTCTAAAAACTGCTCATTTCTCAAGTATATGCTTATTTTCAGAGATCTAACAAGCCCCTATCCCAAAGAAGCACACATTCCAAGTTGGCAGTCTCAATCTTTAAAATTTTATACATACACAAACACATTCTACTGTATGTTGACTTATTTAGAAAACAACGGTAATCAAAATTTTGCTTCTTTAGCTGGGAATAGCATGAAAAGTGAGTTGTCAAAGCCAACATATAAAAAGGGTACATTTTATCATCCCTTAATTAAATTTATAGCAAACTTTACACTTGCTCTACTTTCTCATATAGTCCATTGTCCTCATATCCTAGGCTGACCTTGGTTTCAAATAAGAATGAAGTTGTGTGTCTCACAATCCACTGGGCTCTGCGAACAAATGAATGTCTTTCAGGCAGAGGCTAAGGCGGCCTTAGTGAGGGATTCCTGCTGCCTGCTGCACAGCAAGGATGTCTTTGATTCCCTTCACACTGTCTGTCTCCTGCAGGCAACTGAATAAGGAGAGTTATCACCGCTTGAAGCCAGAGATTTCATTATATGCTGGAGCTGAAAGGGACTCTACAGAGCATTCTGTCCATCTTCTTAAAATGCATTTCTAGCCCAGGTCTAAATCTCTCACATCGGGCTTTTGGTGTGCATCCCCTTGAAAGCACCTAGTCTCAACAGCAGATAATTACTGCTAAACACATGTAAGGTCAACCTGCAAGTTTCAGACTCTTTTTGCAGGAGTACATATGAACATGGGTAGACTGTAACACTCTGGGAGTCCTCACACAAAGGAAGTAATGAAGTCTAAGATGGAAAGCCCAAATATAAATGTAAGAGATACTGGACTTCTTTGTCAAAAACACTATTCAACCTCACTGCTTAATAACTTTATGAATGACTCAGCTATAAGCCATCAGCCAAGATGTTCTACAAAGCACAGAACACAGATGTCACCATCATAATAAATTTTTCATTAACTCTGAGAGAATACAGAATTGAGAGGAGGATCAGAAGACAAATCTCACAGGGACATTTCCTACTGCGTTTAAGAGGAAAAATAATCCACAAGCCACGTTTCTCTATTTTTTTAAGCCACATTTCTTTTCATTGATGAGTTAAAATTCTACAAACAACAGAAACAGCTACCAAGATTGGGATGTGAATGAAAAAAACAAAAAAAGGCTGAAAGGGTGATATTACTTACTTTGAAAATAATCAAAGTCATAAACCAAAAACTGGTCTATAAACCCACAGGAAAACCTTAAAGTAGTAAGTCTTCTTCTAAAAATTGTACTTTATTCTCAGGGGCGCCTGGCTGGTTTAGTTGGTAGAGCATGCAACTCTTGATCCCAGGGTTGTTAAGTTCAAGCCCCATGCTGGGTGTGGAGATTACTTAAAAATAAAATCTTTAGGGGGCGCCTGGGTGGCTCAGTTAATTTCGGCTCAGGTCATGATCTCAGGATTGTGAGACTGAGCTCCGCGTTGGGCTCTGCACTGAAGTGTGCAGCCTGCTTCAGAGTCTTTCTCTCCCTCTCCCTCTGCCCCCAAGCTTGTAAGCTCAAGCTCTCTCTAAAAAAATAAATCTCTTTAAAATAAATTAATAAATAATAAATAAAACAATTTAAAATCTCTAAATAAAAAATTAAAAATGAAAGTAAAAATTACACTTCTTTTCCAAATAAGCTGTTTTATTTCCATAATAATTTATAAAAATAGAGTAATTAACAAGCAATTAGTAAGGGAATTTACCAATTTACAACGTAATGTTTTTAAGTTCTTACAGTGTCTGTACTTAGTAGGAACTCAATAAATATTTGTTAAGTTATCAAATAATTAACATGAAAACTCCAGGAAGTTTACATGCAGAGCAAAAACTTGATTTAGGGGCCAGAGAAAAATATGTTGTAATTTTAAGGAGTTGATGGTGGACACTTTTTGGCCACATCACCTAACCACAGTGATAAATTCAGGAGTAGGCACATGTTCTAAATTGAATCCCAGGACTTCTATGGAAGCTTCAAGAAAAGAGATTCTTTTCCCGCTGAGCTTGAACATGACAGGATGAAAGTTAGAGCTACTGATGCCTTCATGCTACCACAAGGGAGAGTATGGAGCTGGTTACCAAAAGGTACCACTTTTGAGTCTGAGAAAGAAACCTGAATCCATACCTACCTCTAGATTTTTCAAATTACAAATTCCTTGTTTTGGCTTACACCAGTTTTAAGTTGGCTTTTCTGCCACTTTAACTGGAAAAATCATAACAAACCTTAAATTTTAGTTCAAATACAACAGGCAAAACTCAAAAAGGGTATGTGATATGGCCAAAGTTATAAAGACACAGTATTCTGCTGGGGAAACATTCTTAAATTCTTATTTTCTTTCCTAAGAAATCACTTTATTCTACTGATAAACAAAAGTATTCAAAGCTATGTGTTCCAAGAATATCTCATTCATGCTATGCCACAGATACTAGAGAAAGAAAAACCAACATAACAGGATAAACTAATCAAAACTCTAAGAAGACTGTACAAAGAAGGCACAACAGAAACAAGAGTCCTATTTTCCAATGAGCTCTGAAATCCAACACTGAGAAACCTGACCCACATCTTCATAAGCACTTCATTCCAAATAAGCAATGGGAATGACATTACCAAGTACAGACACCAAATAAATAAAAAAAACCTTAGGGAAACAAATATATCTATAATCTAAAAATAGAAAATTCCTGCAAATGGCTACAAAGAACACTACAATTACAAGCAGAGACTAATCTGTGCCCCTCTTGTAACAATTAAACTTATTCTGTGCATTTTTACATAATTTTATTCCTTCATTCATCTTATTTTCCTACATTTATTTTTCCTTTCATCTTCATTTTCCCACTTATTTTGTTTTTATCTTTCTACATTACAGGTGTGTCATTGTAATCATTCAAATTGGGGGGTAAAGTAAGATTTAAGTATATACTAACAGTAGCAAAAGTCATTACATATCAGAATTGAGAAAAAGGAGAAAACTGAAAATAAACTATAGGAATAATACTCTAATACTGATGGTCAATACCATGAACTGTGTCATCACTGTCCTCAGCAAAATTGACAAATATATGCACGCATTCCTGCAGCCAGCTCACTGTTTCACCATCTACCATGAATAGATTGTGCAGTTTTAACTCGGAAAAATGTACATGCATAAGAGTTCTATGTTTCTTCAAGAATCAGCTACTTGGAAAGGATAAAGAATGTCACAAAAATAAGAAAGCACCATGGCATACTGGAAAGAGCGTGGGTTTTGTTTTGCTTTGTCTTTTGATACAGAAATACACTGAACCTGAATCCAACAAACCTCTGGATTAACTACCAATTTGCAAGAAATACCAAGAGAGAATATGCAGACATAATGAGAATGTAATCAGCCAAATCCAGAATTTGCAAAGTTACACAGAACAAAAGCCTGATCCGGCTTCTTCAATAAATACATGGCTAGAAAAAAAAAGGTGGGAGAGGCAATCTTTAAAGATTAAAAAGATTTAAGAGGCTATTAACTATATGCAAAGCGTGAACCAAGTCTGGCTCCTGAATTGAAAAAAACAATTATTAAAAAAACATTTATGAGAAAAACAAGACAAATTCAACAGAGGGCAAGACAATATGCCTGACCAGAACTCTTCAAAACTGTCATCATCATCAAAAACAAAATCTGAGAAACTGACACAGCCAAGAAGAGCCTAAGGGTGCATGACAACCAAATGCAAGGCGGAATCCTGGGTGGGGTCCTGGGGTGGAAAAAGGACATGACGTAAAAAACCAAGGATATCTGCATAAACTAAGGACTGTAGTTAATAATAAAACATCAATATTAACCACACTGATGTAAGATAGTCACAATGGGGGAAACTGCAGGGGGAAGAAGACTATATGAAATTCTGTACTGCCTGCTCAATTTTTCTGTAAATCGAGAGTTGTTTTTAAAAAATTAAGTTTATTAATTTAAAAGTTATTTATTAGACAAGCAGGCAAAGATTAGTACTGACTATTTGATAGCAAGGAATTATTGGTAATGTTTTAGGTATAATGGAATTGTGTGCTATGTGTTTTTAATAATCTTTTGCTTTGTTTTTAAGTCCTCATCTTTTACAGATACATACTGAACCATTCGTGGATAAACGGATAAAGACAAAATGTAGATTATAGGAACATTTCCCAAAGTTTAGTATTCAAGGTGATTTTTGGTGGTACACAAAGGTGTTTTAATGTTTAATAGCCAAATGTTTAAGTATATGTTACAAAAAATATATATAACTAGCACATCAAACCCATGATTTCATAGATTTTCATTGCTTAGGGTAGGTTTTCCCTATGAAAAACTTTACTGAGGTGAGGTTCAGATCCCAGATCCAACGCTATGTGACCTTAAGTCAGTCAGCTATTTAGAGGGCTAGAGAGGAACGGCTGGCTACATGAAAGCAGGCACCCAATAAACATTAGCTGCTACGTTACTGATAAAAGCCAACCTAAAATTCCAACAAAGAGGTCATATACTAGTAGAAAAGCCTGGAACTGAAGAGAATGAGGTTAAGCCTGGAATGAAGGAGGGAAGAAAGCATGAGGACTCACAAAGGCAGTCTGGGCAGGGGTGGTCAAGGCTTTTCTTGGCCTTCTCCTCTCCATCTCCCCCAGGGACTGAGAATATGCCGCTGCCCACCTCCTAGAGTCTAGAGGCCCTGCCGCTCCTGAGCCACTGGCTCTTGAGAGTCCGAGCTACCACCAAGCACTCCCCGAACGAAGATGATAGCTAGAGGTACAGCTTCTAAAATCATCAGCAGAGTTTTTCTTTTCTTTCCCCAGGTGGGGAGGAGAAAGAACACAAGGCTTTGTAGAGACAGACAGATGATAAATAGATATACATAAAATCACTATGCAACATTGAGGGGAAAAAAAATCCCTCCTCCATCTCCATTCCTCACATGCTAAAATGTGGAAAATAAGCCTACCATTCATTCAAAGTTATAGAAGTTAAAAGGAATAGATGTAAATCTAGCATTTAACAAGTGCTAGTTCCCTCCCTCATTACTTTGGCAGGAAGACAGAGAACTCTTGGTGAATACAAGAAATCGGAATGAAATGCACAAAAATAGTCAAGAATAGCTCTCGGACTGGATCG
The DNA here is from genome assembly GCF_017311325.1 of Ursus maritimus. NCBI lineage: Eukaryota > Metazoa > Chordata > Mammalia > Carnivora > Ursidae > Ursus > Ursus maritimus. Next base: position 4,403,849 of record NW_024423897.1, on the reverse strand, counting down.
GTTTTGAACCAAAATAAAGGAGGAGAAATTTCTGGGGTCAGAAAGTTTGGGAAATGCTGGGAAACAAATGATTAAAATGACAATTATCAAGTCAATTTCCAAGAGGAGATTATATGAGGAATTTACCAAATTTGCTTGACCTAAGGAAGCAACTCCCAGGAATAGTGATCCTATTAGTCACACACACACACACACACACACACACACACACACACACACGGGAAAAGAGGGGGAGGAAAAAAGAAAAGAATTAGTAGTGATAGCAGTTGACAACTCCTTCAAAATGAAAGCTGAAGTATTAGCAAAATAATCTGGACAGATCAGAAGTCACTGACAGGTTTAAAAATCTGGCCAAGCAGCGGAGAGGGAAAGTAGGGATGCTTTTCAACCCCCTAAAAGGAGTTTCTAATGGTGACAGCTTAAACTTCAGGATCAAGCCTTTTAAAATTAAGAGATGATACTGAAACTAAAAACACAAAGGCATTTAAGGAACAAATGTATTCATTTTTAAAGTAAATATAAACTTCTGATACAAGATGGTAATTCTCATTTGCCCTCCGAAATTTATTCCCTCATTCAGCTGGGCAGCTGTAAGGCATGCACTGTACTAGATGCTGGGAATATGCTATGAGCTGAATAGGACATGACAGACATGATCCCTGTCCCCACAGACATTACTTTCTAATAAAAGAGCTGTCTAGTGGGGGATTATGCAAACATTTATTAATTACAATTATGTTAATAGCAGCGAAGGAAAAGAACGGAGTGCTGTAAGAATATGACAAGGGAATCTAACCTGTAGGGGTACCTAGGGGACCCAGACACAACCCCTGAAGAACTGATGCTTGAACTCAGCTCTAAAGGACAAGCAAGCATTAATCAAGCCAGAAAGGAAGACAGGGTGAAGCCTTCCAGATAACAAATAACAGATGACAATGCTTGTTAGCTCAAGGCATTGGAGGAAGGGGTGGGGGAATCACTATGATTAAGTGCAGAAAGCTAGAGTGAAAAAAAAACGACAAAAAAAAAAAAACAGGCAAGATTTCGGAGGGAAATAGAGGTGTTAAGGTTGGGATTTCTGATTGGTGCAACTGAAATCATCAAAGGAATGTCAAAATAAAAGACAATCTACATTGGTACTGGAAACCTGGCTAGGAGGAGGATGCCTTCCACAAATACAAGACATTTCAAGGAATTTCTATAAATACAAAAAAAGAAAAAACTGGAGTGGAAATAGGGTTCACTGAATGTAAACAAAGAAAAACCTACCTAAAAAGTGAGTGAAATTCCCAGCAGAACCTCACCTCCTAGCTCAAAGAAGGCTAATAAGGAGTGAGTGTCCTTGAAGCAATGAGTAAGGCCAAACATGACGGATCCCTAAGTACTTCATAAAGAGGATCTGGAGCCAGGATCTGGCCAGAACAGGGACTGGCTTTAAGCCTGCCACAGTACACTGAGTAAAGGAAATAATTCTGCAGCTGGCTTCTACCAAAAGTGGCCATTTTGATCACAAAAAGGCAACACTGTCCCAGCCACAACAAACTCAGAAGTTCCTCACCCTGGTGACTTCCTTCCGCCACATGTCCCCAAAAACACCCAGATTTAAATCAAGAGAGTACAACTACAGCTATTCCACACATTTCCCTTTCTTCACAAAAGAAACATAAATAGCCACAAACATCATAATATATCCAATATCACTAGTAATTCCAGAAATAACTTGTTAAATTCTTTAACCAAATTGGTATTATTTTTTAATTAATATTCTAAAAAGGCCTAAACATGGAGAAAACAGCACTTTTATAGAGAGAATATGGTCTGTTGTTTCATGTTCATATAAGTAACAGAAAGTGAGTAAACTTTTGGCCATATAAAATACACATGTTCTTAAAAATTCCATCGATTCCACCCCTTAAAAATTATCCCAAGATAATACTCACAGATGTGTTCAAAGATAAAACTACAAGAAAGAATAACCCAGCTTTAAATTGCTATAAATTAGAAATAATATTTATTTATTTATTTATTTTTAAAGATTGTATTTATTTATTTGACAGAGAGCAAGCACAAGTAGCAGGAGCATCAGGCATAGGGAGGAGAAGCAGGCTCCCTGCTCAGTGGGGAGCCCCATGGGCCTCGATCCCAGCACCCTGGGATCATGCCCCCAGCCAAAGGCAGACACTTAATGACTCAGCCACCCAGGTGCCCCAAATAAGAAATAATTTTTAAAAAAGAAAGAATTTAAATGTATAATAAAGGAATAGTTTAACAAGTTAGCCATTTCCACATTCATATACACAAGGCACCCCTTCAAAATTATTACAAAGAAATATAAAATGGTTCAGAAAAATGCCACAAGTATTGTTGAGTTTTAAAAGCAGTTTGCAGGAGCACCTGGGCGGCTCAGATGGCTAAGCGTCCAACTCTTGATTTCGACTCTTGATTTCAGCTCAGGTCATGATCTCAGGGCTGTAAGATTTAGTCCTGCATCAGGCTCGCCTTAAGTGTGGAGCCTGATTTAGAATCTCCCTCTCCCTCTGCGCACCCCCTCCCTGCCCCAGGTGGCACGCATGCTCTCTGTCTCAAAAAACAATTAAATAAAAATATAAATAAATAAATAAATAAATAAATAAATAAATAAAAGCAGTTTGCAAAAACAATTTTATGCGTGAAAAATATATACGAAACATAGATAAAAGAAAAATACACCAAATATTAACAGTTACCGGGAAGTTTTGATTCTTTTTGCTTCTTATTTTACATTATTTTTATTTTGAATTTTTCTATAATAAACATGGTTAATTCTGTAAAAACGAAACATAAGCTTGTGTTCATATGTTCTTCAACAATTTTTCAATAGTTTTTTAATGTATATGTAAATAACAGCACTGAACTAACTGGATAACTATATGGGGGAAAAATGAATCTTGATTCCTAGCTCAACCATAAAAAAACAATTTTAAAATGGTAAAGCCATAAAGTTGCAAGTAGACTATCTTTAAGACCCTACAGTATGCAAAATTTTCTTAAATGGGACACAAAAACCAGTAACAATGAAAGAAAAACCTGAGTAATTTGATTTTGTAAGCATTAAGAGCTTCTGTCCATCAAAAGACAACATTAAGACAATGAAAAGGCAAGCCACAGATGTTCGAAATATGTTAAATATCTGACAAAGAACTTGTTTCCTGACTACTATAAAGAATTCCCACAAATCAAAAGAAAAAGATAACTCAATTTTTTAAAAGGGTCAACAGATTTGAAAGGATACTTCTCTAAAGACAATATCTAAAAGGCCAATGCGCACATGAAAAAATGCTCAGTATCATTAGTCATCAAGAAAATGTAAATTATAACCACAATGAGACACTACTTCACACATACAAGAATGGCTAAAACTATCTGACAATGCCAAGTGCTGACAAGGTTATAAAAAAAAAACTGGAACTCTCATATATTGTGGGAAAGTCGTAAGAATGTACAATCACTTTGGGAAAAGATCCGGCAATTACTTGGAAAAACTAAACATTCATCTACACTCTATGCCAGCAGTTCCACTCCTAGGTATACCCAAGAGAAAAGAAATGTCCAAACAAAAAATTGAACACAAATGTTCGCCCAAGTTTATTTGTAACAGTCAAACACTGGAAACAACCCAAATATTCTGTAGCAGGAGAATGAATAAACAAAACATTGTATACTTGTGTAATGTAATAGTGCTAAGCAACGGAAAGGAATGAAAAACTGATTCAACAAGAATGAATCTCAAAAACATTACGCTGGGTAAAATAAGCTAAAACAGAGTGCTTGCAGTATATGCATGCTATACAATTTCACCTGTATGAAAGTCTACAACACACACAACTAATTTAGAGTTATAGAAAGCAGGTTACCTGAGGCCAGGGATGGCGGTGGGGAACTGCAAAGGGAAGTGAGAGAATTTTGCGGGGGAGAGGTTGGGGGGGGACGGTAGAAATGTTCTACATCTTGATCATGGTAGTGGTTATTTGAGTGTATATAGCTCTCAAAACTCAAGCAGTACACTTAAAATGAGTACATTTTACTGCATGTAAACTATACCTCAACAGTTGATAGTCACAGATACCACCACACACTCATTGGAATGGCTACAATTAAAAGGACTAGCAAAACGAAGTGATGACTGGAACTTCCCACATTAGAGGTGGGGGTGTAAATCGGCACAAGCACTTGGGAAACAGTTGAACAGTATCTACTGAAGCTGAACATATGCCTATCCTATGACCCAGAAATTCCACTCCTGGTTTTTTATAACCGATAGAATCAAGTGCTTATGTCCACCTTAGAAGTGTTATATAGCAGCCAAAGAATGGAAACAATCCAACTAATTCATTAACAGTAAAATAAACAAACCATGGACTATATATACAATTGAATAATGCACAGGGGAAAAAACCTGTTAAAACGGTTGAATTTCATAAATGTAACAGCAAGCAGAGGGAAAAAACAAAACAGTCTAAGCTGTATGATTCCATTTATATAAAATCCAAAAACAGCCATGTCTAACCTACAGAGAAAAAGACCACAATAAACGTCTGGGAGGGTTACTGACTTGGTGAGGCACAGACATGAGGAAGCCCTCAAGGTGCTCTTGAAGTGTTCTATATCTTGATTTGGGTAATGGTTACACAGTGTTCTGTTTCCGTATGTAAAAATTCTTTCAGCTGTACCCTTTAGATTTGTGTTCTACACTATATGTAAGTTACAAAAACAAACAAACGTTTATACAAATGCCCTTTAAACCAGTCTTTGTTCATCCTTTGAAGCCGAAGCTTATTACACAGAATCCAGATATGGCTTGTCAGCGTGAGTCACTCTCACTCCCAGTCTCGTCACCTACATGCTCTCCAGGTCTATCTCCCTCAGACTGCCTAAGCTGGTGGTGCTACTAAATGTCTACAGGATTAGCTTTGGCAATGGAATTGATCAAGTCATGCCCCAACCGGACAGGGAAGAGGTCCAGAATACTTATTAACAATATAGATGGTTTTAACAGAGGTGTGATTTTAACTGTACAGGACAGTCCCATGTCAACTCATTATCCTTTGGATTAACTTCTTGCAGAGATTGTGGGGAAAATTAAATAAAGCAGCCAACTCTCTAAAAATAAGTATATAGCGTTGCTAATATTTTTGCCTAGAAATTTAGCTCTATAATTATAAGGAACATGATAAGAATAAAAATCACAATATATTCACTTCATACACAACTTTCAGAAATAAAGCCAGAGTTAGATATTTTGACAGAAGATGCTACTGGCATATTACAAAACTAAACTTTACACAGTGACAATGCAAGAAACTATTCCTACTGTCTTCCAAAATTAACCACTAGATGATGAAAACATGTGGTTAACTTCCAGAAACCAACTTATGAATGCAAAGCTTTTTAAAAAACGGGACTTCGTGTTTCAATAGAGTTTGATTTACATTCTTGTCAATACATACACATACATACTCTTATCTATCAATACAATCTAACCACTCTACATTTTAAAATGTCTCATTTTCTCCTCTTTGCACCATCTGTTACTATCCTGTATTCCCCTGGAATATTCCAACAGTCTACGGATTGGTCTCTCTGCTCCAATACATCCTCCAAACCAATTGCCAGAGTGATCTTTCTAAAGCACAGACCTTGCTCAAGCTTTCAGTCACCTCTCCTCTCAAATCACATCTCCCACCTTCACACCCCTCCTCCAATACTGCAGGATCACACAAGCTCAGAAGCTGGTAAGGGCCAAACAAAGACAGATTTACAGGACCTCTAAGGACCAGGGAAGCACAAGCTCTGACTCTAGTAAAAGGCAGCCGCTCCTCAGCTCCAATTTCAGACAAACCAGAACTTAGTGTTTTGGCAAGAAATGTCTCAGGTTTTTTTTAGATTTTATTTATTTATTTGAGAGAGAACGTGGGCAGGGGGAGGGGCAGAGGGAGAGGGAGAAGCAAGCTCCCCAGTGAGCAGGGAGCCCAATGCAGGGCTCCACCTCAGGACCCTGGGATCATGACCCCAGACAAGGCAGATGCTTAACCCACTGAGCCACTAAGGCGCCCCATATCTCAATTTTTTAAATCTATGCACACCAAATAAAATAGATCTGTGAAGCTTGATCCACAGGCTACTAGTTCATAACCTATGATCTAAAGGATAAAGTCCAAGATTTGGTTATAATCTATCTTCACCAATCTACCTACCTCAATCCCACCACACAAGTCATACTCCAATATTCACAGAACCACTTACATGTCCCGCCTGACAGGCACTACACACTATTACCCGCCTGCCAGCCATTGTTCACTTGTTTACCTTTGCTATGAAAGCCCTCCCCTCCCCCAAAACACCCATATTCATGTCTAATTTCCGCTCAGGCCTCAAAGGATAAGTAAAACATTGTATGTCTACCTCTCATGATCCCTACCAGTTTTCACACCGTACTATAGTTTTTTATGTAAAAGACTGTAAGCTTCTGCAAGCAAGGTACATAGTTGATTCTGTTCTGTACTCCCCATATAACCAAACGGTACCTGTTTGAGTACATGCTCAATGAAGAATGGAGTTATTTATCTGCCTATTTACATAACAATTTGTATCTCAACTGGATAGCCATTACATACCAATATGATCCCTTAGATTTTGAAAATCAAAAGGCTAACAGCTTTAGAAAAATATCCCTGTAATACTCAATTTGAATCGGAACTAACATGATCTCATGGTTCTTTTTAAATATACTCTTTAGTTCTGCCTACTGAAAGGGTCTAGAAGCAATGACAACCCAACAATAAAGCTTTCGGCTTCTAAACACCATTCCCCACTAAAAGAAATCAGAGCTTCTTGGAGAAATCGTTGATGCCTGAAATGCAGAGAAAGTAAAAAGCCAAGAAACACACAAAAACTGATGGGATCATATCAAAAGGAAGCAGGGCGCTACCTTGAAGGGGCTCTCATTAGCCAAATCTGGGACAATGTGAACACCAATAAAGACTCTGATTGTTGGGGCGCCTGGGTGGCTCAGTCGGTTAGGTGTCCGACTCAGTTTCAGCTTGGGTCATGGTTTTGGGGTCGTGGGATCGAGCCCCACCTTGGGCTCCGTGATCAGCAGGGATTCTGAGAGTCTCTTCCTATCCCTCTCTCTCCACCCCCCACCCTACTTTCTCCCTCCCTCTCTCTCTCTCAAATATATAAATCTTTATAAAGAAAGACTGATTCTTAACACACTAAATAAAAAAATCCATGAGAGTATGATGGTACACAAAGAAAGGAGGAGAAACAGGGATGGCCTCTGTGAACGCTAGCTAATAAATGTAGACAGAATGATAGAACATCACAATTTTGTAACTGCTATTGTAATAACTGACTTCAGGATCAGGATGCTGAAACCACTGAGTGAAATGCTGTAATGGAACAAGATATTTACAACGTTCCAAAACACTGTCCCATAAATTCCTTTCTAATAGCAAAGGATAAAATTGTACCTTTATAAATGAGAGACGTGGCTATTGCCACCTTAGCCAAGGGATCAAATTTAGCATAGCTCATAAGGGAATAACCTGTCATCAAGGACCTCCCAACATGACTCAATGCAAAGGACACTTTACCTGTGATGAAGCATTCTTGTCAAAATGTTTAACCTGGTTGCAATCAAGCCTCTCACCTAACTTCCAATGTACAGGATGTACAGTAGCTAGAGAAACAAGTTAAATGACACCATGAGGAAATAAACAAATGAAGAATGTTGCACATCCTAAAGGACAACTGAGCTGGGCTCTTCAAAAACAGTCAATGCCAAGAGAGGAGGGAAAAAGGCAGAGGGAATGTTCCAAATGAAAAGATATTAAAGAAATATAATAACCAAATACAAAGGGTGTATTCTGTTTGAATCCTGGCATTTAAAACAAAGGGGGGGGGGCGGCATGCTAGAAAAGACATTCTTGCGACAATTAGGAAAATCTAACTGAATATGTGATATTACATTATGGAATTATTTTCATTTTCCCAGACATAAAAATTGTATTGTTGTTTTATATATGTATGAAATATAATATGTGGTGAAATATATATGTGCACTACATATAATATGTGGTTATATATGGATAGATGTATCTATATGTACATTGCTCTGTGTGTGTTTATGTAGTTTTAGAGGGAGAGCCTATCCTTATTCTTAGGAGACAGGTGCTGGAATGTTTAGAGTGTGAAGTATCATGTTTGCAACTTACTATCAAATTTTTCAACAACCACAAAGCATATATGTCTGAGGAGAGAAGGACAGGAGGAGATGAGAGAGAGAAAGAGAGAGAGGGAGGAAGGGAGGGAAGTGGTGGCAAGGGGAGGGAAGGAGGAATGGAGGCGTGGAGCAGAGAAATGATAGAAATATGGCAAAACTTTAACTGTTGAGTCTAGGTGGAAAGACTATACAGGTGTTTGTTATACTGGTTTTTCCCCAACTCTTCTATATATATATGAAATTTTTCATAATAAAAAGTTATAGGAGGGAAAAAGAGAAGAACAATTAGAAAAGCAATCAGCTTAAAATCCACATAACACCACGAGAGTATCAGGAAAAAAGAATACTCTCAAGCAAAGCCTGTGAGAGTGTATACTGTTACAGTATAACTGGAGGGCAATGTGGCAATGTCTATCAGGTTTTTAAAAGCAACTACCTAGTGAACCTTACTTCTAGGAAACTGTCCTGAAGATATACTTCTCCATATGTAAAATGACATATACACTAAGTTATTCTTTACAGCATTATATGTAATAGCAAAAGACTAAAAGGAAATAACCTATATGTGTATCAGTCCAGACTGGTTTAACAAATTATAGCACCTACAATAAATCAGCATGCATCTTTTAAATTACCTCTTCAAAAAATATGGGAGCTCTCTGGGAACTGACATGAAAGATAACCATGTCATATTTTACATTAAAAAAAATTCAAGGTGCAGAAGAATACGTACAGCACACACACACACACACACACACACACATATATATATATATATATGAAAGCTGCACAAAAATATGGTTGAATAGTTGGAGCCGGAGGGAATGGGAGACTTGGAGACTTTTTTTTTAAATGTCTACTCCTTTTTGTACTTTATGACTTTTGTAGCATACACATATACAATGTATCCTAAAAACCTTTTTGTGAAGTACTGATTTACTGTAGCTAAAATGAAGTCTTCGTATCTCCATGCTTTCATTACCAAAACCAGCATTACAGGTCACCTGGGAATTAGGGCCTGAAGTCAGTGCATAAAGTGAAAATAGCATACAGTAAACATCTGCCTTACAAATCCCTTAAATACATGCCACACTAGACTGACACACCATCTCAGTAATTCCAACACAGCTAATTTCCACTCCACTTGACCAGGTCACTGTTTCGTCAACTGACTAGTACACAAAATAATTGGCTTGTCTTTAGGCCACATGTTGTGATATTAAAAATGTCTTTAAAATACCATCATCACACTCATTACAGCTAGATGAGAACCATTCAGGAATTGAGACAGACTGAGAGAAGAGCAAATTTTCATTTCTCATGTCAACAATTTATCCAGAACATTCACTGATTGGGTTATTTCCCCTTGTTTTGGTCACCAGATGCACAGAACTTAATTAGCATAAATGCCCATAAGATACACAGTGACAACCTGGAGTTTTAAAAAACACATATCAAAAACTGTACCTCCATTAAACAAACCATTATAGTAAAAAAAAGAAAATCATAACCCAAACATAAAAGGCTAATCTGCAGACTGGGAACATACTGTCATGGGATACCCCGGTTCAGATGAAAAGGAAAGTGGTACCACCACTTGATCAGTATGATCACGTATGATCTCATAAGGTCATTTGACCTTGGTCATAGTCTATCCCTTTATGTTAGCATTCCCATACACTGATACACAGATTCCTCAATCTACACTCTGCAAAACCTTACAACTTTACTGAGTAAAGTGAGCTACCACTGAAGCGAAATAAAAATTCCCAAATCTTTCTCTCTTTCCCTGCTTTCTCTGATGCTCATATTCCCACCAGATACCTCTCTTGGTGGATTCACAATACGAAACTCAAATTCATCATAAATTAAATTCATTCTTTTTCCCTCCACCTCTCCCACGCCCTGTATGCCCTTCTTCTAGTACTCCTTATCTTGGAAAAGACAGTAAACATTCATCCTGATGCCCAAGGCAAAAATCTAAAATTCATACTATAGTCCATCCATCAACTACTCCAATAACCAATCCCCAAATTCTGTAGATCCTACCGCCTACTTCTTTTTTAAGTCCACCCCACCTTCATCACGCCCACTGCCAATGCTTTGGTTTGCCTTCCTCATTGCGCACTTGAACTAACTGGTCTCCCTGCCTTCAGTCTCTTTAATCTACCTTGCGCACACCGAAAAGTTAACTTCCTAAAATACAAATCTGGTTATGTTACTCTTTCTTTGTTCAGAACAGAAGAACAAGAGCAAGTCTCAAAGTAATGATATAGCAAGCTAAAAACAAGCTCATTTAATAACATAATAAAATGCAAAGAGAATGTACCACCTAGTTTATTTTTTATGAGTACATTCTTATTCCACCCCACACTATATGACCAAATTAAATAAGCCAATACATCTGTTTTGGTCAAAAGAGGCTACAGGGAAGCAAAAAAAATCTAATTACGTTCTTAGAGTCAAAAATGAATACAAAATGGATCATAGCAACGATAAAGGCATTTATTTCCTTCAGTTTTCTGTAGGGAAACGAAGAGCTACTTAGACCTATAAAGTCAAGAGTGCATTCAAGCTGAATGTACTAACTTGTCTAAAAATGATGCCTTAATCAGAAAAGGTTTTGGGAAGTTAAAAGCAAGGAGAGAGGGGCGCCTGGGTGGCACAGCGGTTAAGCGTCTGCCTTCGGCTCAGGGCGTGATCCCAGCGTGATGGGATCGAGCCCCACATCAGGCTCCTCCGTTATGAGCCTGCTTCTTCCTCTCCCACTCCCCCTGCTTGTGTTCCCTCTCTCGCTGGCTGTCTCTATCTGTGTTAAATAAATAAATAAAATCTTAAAAAAAAAAAAAGAAGGGCAAGGAGAGAAGTTGAAGGAAGAGGTTCTACCATACGGAAAAACCATCCATCCCTAATATAAGCTGAATGAGGTGGTCTCAGTCCCAGTCCAGCAAATATCTCACTTTTCTGGTTGAGTCCACGCTAACTAAGCCACCTGACTATGATCTGAGCTGGCAGGTCAAGTCTACACACATAAAAACAATATTCCACGCATTTGGCTTGAGTCTTCAGGTCCCTCAACTCTGTTTCTTACTTGAAAAACTTAAACTGATATGTTAATTAGGAACTAGTAAGCAAATCTACCTATCAAAAAAGTTTATGTTAATCATACCAATATGCACATAAACTAGTAAACTGGAATTCTGGCTTTACACATCAGTCTTGCACAGCTGGTTAATACTGATCCATACCTGGGATAAGGAGTGGCTTAGATCAGATTTCTCAGGGTTTTAAAGCAATGACGAGACCCAGGACGAAAGTAAATTCTGAAACTGCACATGTGGCTATTTAAGTTAAATAAAATTTAAAATTCTGGTCCTCAGTGACAGAGCCAGATTTCAAAATAGCCACATGTGACTAGTGATTACCATATTGAACAGCACAGATACTGAATGTTTTCATTATCGTAGAAAGTTCTACTGGACAGCACTGTTCTGGAAGATAGCCTCCAACAAACTCTACTGCGAATCCTCTTGGGAAACAGCCTGATAGTCTTGGATGGCTAACATGGAACTAAGAGCTAAACTGTTTTCTACCAAAGGTCAGAAGTAGATACTCGACACAACAATTGTTTCCTTTTCCTTTGCAGTGATTTCAGTTTTAGCCCTCAGGATTTCCACCCCTCTTTTTATCACTGGATGACACTCGATTCTAGAGACAATACAGTACGGACTTCAGAAGCACATTCTCTGAAGCTAGGCTGCCTGGACTCATACCTCATCTTTGTCTCTTCCCAGACATGCGACCTTGGACATGTTACTTAATTACCCTATCATTCAGTTTCCTCATCGGTAAAGAAACAATGGTACCTACCTCATTGGGTTACTATGAATATAAAAAGTTTATACATTTGAAGTGCTTATAATTGTGCTCAACACAGAGTAAGTGCCCAGGAAGTATTAACTGCTATTATTTCTACCACCACCACCACCCTCACAGCTCTTCAGATGACAAGTGTGGAAAATGCTTGCTTAGGAGAAACATTAACAAATATAAAGGAACTAAACTACAACAAGAATCACAAAGCCAGCGTATCAGTCTATGATGAAAAGACATTTTTTTAAGATTAAAGGAAATGTATAATCTGGAGAGTATATTAAATACCAAAAAAAGTCATGTTTTCAAGAGAGTTGCCTGACAATGTCTTATTTGTAAGAGTGACAAATCACAGGTCAAAAGAAGTCCACATAATAAGCTACTGAGCTATTTAAATAACCAACAAGAACTAAGGAGGAACTGAGAAGATACAGGTTCGAGTTCACTAGAGCGAACACTTCCCTGTGTAAACCATGTTTTTCATTTAAAGGCATTGCCTCTCTTACACTCCCTAAGTTACCTTCACTTGACGAACTGACTGAAGATCTTCTGATTTCTTCACCAAGCAGAAAGAGCACCAGATATAGAAAAATACCATGCCAAACCGTGATCTATCATGTTTTCCAAGTGGAAACCTGTTATAGAAAACCACACCTTGCTCTTGCAGATGGGCAGTTTGAAAATCCAGAAGCTGAAGTACAAACTTCAGCAAATGCAGTCACAGGGAAAAGACTCAAGCCTAAAGCTTGACTTTGCCATTTACTAGCTGTATGACCCAGGGCAACGTGCACTTACTTAATGCTTATGAGCTTCATTTCACTAACTGTAAAATAAGGTAAAGCATGTGCCAACTGAGTAAGAAATACACGTCAAGAGCCTCTAACTGCCTGGCACTTAGCAGATGCCCAATAAACAGTTGCTACAGTTTGTAAATCTTCCTGAGAAGGCCCTCTAAGAGTCCCAAGAATAAAACACCACCACTTTACATGGTAACTACAAAAACTATTTTGACCAGGTATTCGCTATAAATTATGAGATAATACCTTAAAATTATCACCTGTTTTCCATACTGTACAAGCTATTCCCCAAATTTCCCTTGTTTACTGTATTCCCTGTTTGACTATAACTATAAACCATTTGAGCCTACAATAAAAATAACTGCACTTCTTACACTGAAACGAAGCGTCTACTAGCAATTCTTCCACAGACACCTTCGCTAATCCATCCCAACCATGAACACTATATCTGAATATCTAACATTTCTTCCTTTCTCTATCGGTGGAAAAAAGTAAAGAAATTGTGTTTTTTAAGTTTCTTTCAGTGATTGAGTTCCACATAACAAAACAATACAGGGTAATTGCTTACCTGGACAATATTTTGTACTTCAGATCCACCAATCCAGAATGAATGGGGGTATTCCCTTTCAGACTAGTCTGAGAAAAGACAGCAGTCAAGCAGCTTCCAAGATTCTTTCCGTTTACTGTATCCAGCTTTCTTCAATAAAATCCCAAACATGCACTTCGGTAACTGTTGAAAGACAGAAAGCAATCCATACACCCACCATGGCACCAGCGGCAAAGGACAGCCACCAAGAAATGGAAGGAAGGGTCAATGGAGTGGTGGATCTGAGGCACAGAAAAAAGGTTACAACCCCTGAGTCAGCTCTTTGGGATAAAAGTTCTACAGCAGCATTCCTCACCTCTGTGCTGACAGAAGGATAAGAAATTCCACACAGCAAAGAAGGAAACATCCCTAGTATTACTTTTTACTCATGATAAATATGAAATTCCAAATGAGCTAAAACTTACCCTATTATCCACATAAATTGTCTCAGACCATTCGGCTACAATGAACTTCCTTATCCATTTTCTAAGACAGCTCCTCCACCATTACAAAAAATTTGTCACCCAAAATTAATGATATGAGAGGGCTCAAATATCTTCCAATAAAGATATTTAGGCACCTAGCAAGAAATCTTTTGGTTTGCTACATATAAGACATCAAATCTACACATTACCCAAATCTTCAACCCTCACCTGAAATATAGGACGTTTTAAAACACATGGCATAATTTTAAGAGTGATCTTCTGATTCGGTAAAGGTCAATACCCCGCAATGGCCAGTCATTGGGTAAACTAAGGAAAATTATAAAAAAACACTAATAAACAATTTACTAGAGGACACCTTTAAATACATAAGCTCAGTCCACACATTACATCAACATTCTTTTTACTACCTTACCAACTTTTCCATTAGACTGCAAATATATAAGTAAAATATAAGGGAGACAGAAAAAAGCATTCAATGGGATAACAAAGATAAAAACTTTAAAAACCAGTCAAAAGACTGTTAACTTACTTGCATATAAATTTCCTACTTCCTCAATTGCCACCCTACTGCCAAAAATATTCCTGCAGTAATTTAATACCTACCTTTATTTAAGGACTACTAAGGGCCAGGCCCTTTACAGTCGTTACTGATTTAATTCTCAAAAAAAAAAAAAAAAAAAAGATTAGAAATAACTCGCCAAAAGTCCCACATCTACTAAGTGGTAGAGACCATGCCCTTTCCACCAAGCACTGCAGCCTGCCAAGTCTAAGAATCAGAAAGGCCATGATTCCTGGGGCAGAAGAAACCGAGCTTTACTCTCAAAGGTCCTGAGTTAATTAACGTCAGAATGGAGAAGTACAAAAATACTGAAGAGTAAATATTTCAGCCTAGCTGAACTAAAATATAAATGAACCAGTTAAATCATCCTGAAAGGGCTAACTTTCCATATCTTGGCACTTAAAAAAGCCTTTCTTTTACAGAGGCATGCAATTCTGAGGCTCACAATATTAATGATAAAACACATTATAATGTTGCCCAAGTAAGTCTTTGTGTTTAGCAGCAAAGACTGTGTCTGTGACAAAGAATCTCAAATCCAGCTGAAATGGAGGAATTTTAAAATTCCAAGATTTGTCAATAAATAGTCCACAGGCAGTAACTAAAGATGTTCTGATGTATCACATCGTAGGGAAAGCGACAGGAGTGACTGAAATACCAGTCTATGATTAGCCTCACCATAACAATCATATGGAAGTATCCTAATACCCACAACTTAAAAGAGCTCACATAAGTAAAATCTCAAGCAAAGAATGAGTGCTCAAGCTTCTCTCATTAAGTGATATTACCCTAAAGTCCAAGAATAAACTGGAAACCCAGTTTTGATAAAAGCAGCTAGTGAGCTATGGCTAGTAGCTAACTCCTAAAAGAATATACTCTGCTTTTCAAAATATAACTTACTGCTATAACCAAAATGCTGAGCAATTATAGCAAAACATAACCACAATCTGACTAATGGACTCATTTCTGAACCTCCTGAATCACCAAGCCTTTTCCTGTATTACTGTGTTTTCTTCTCCTCCCTTCAAATACTTACTGAATGCCTAATTGGTGGCAGGCTTTATTCTAGAGCTACAAAGATTAATAGAAGCCAGACCAGGAATGTAAGGACCGAGTTCTTCCTGTCCTCTGCCCCTTTCTCTGAGTCTCCCAAGTGATCATTTCACAGAACCAAAATATATTTTATTATTAGTTCCCCAAATTGGTTAAGCGTTCTCAATTCAACTCTTAAAAAAACAAAAATTAAAAAGGACTCAAGTTCCTTTTTCTCAACAGCAGAGCTCTAACTTAATTTTTCTTCTGTGGCTCTGAGACAAGCTATTAGAATGGTTTCCTATATTTGTTATAATTGTTATATTTACCCATCTCTCTACCCACAGACTTTTTTTTTTCATTTTACATGTTAATATCCCATTGTTCCTACTCCACAGCTTTCCTTTCTGTGAAGGTCTTCATTGTTGACTGACCCCGTGAGGGAATTTCCTAAAAATGCTTCCTGCTGACATCATAGAACTCTGCAATCTTTGAATTTTGTGAAAACAAAAATAAGATCCAGGTTAGAGATACCCTACTGGACTGTCAGGTCTTCCTGGTTTGTCTCTCATTTGCCTACAAAGACAAACTTCCTGTAAGGCAATTGTGATCAGCAGAAACTTAACTGAGGCTAACAAGCACATTCTTGACAGACAGGTTTTTTTCCCCCTTTGTCAACTAATTCAATGAACAACAATACAACTCAGGAGGAAATCTTGTATAATACTCACTGCTTATTCTGTTAAAGGTCAAAATCACCAGCTTTGCCAAAGTAAGAATAAGAACTCGAAAATCTTAATTTCCTCATCAAAACTAAACCGATCAAACATAAATCACAACGCTCAACGTTAATACGAACTAATCACCAGCCCCCTTCTAACTTCTACTGAAACAGGGTTGGGTGGGTTCTCTCTGTAGGTAGAATACAGGTCTAATTATGCCTAACTGGCAATTCTTAGTAATTGTAACACTACTTCCACTTCCCAAATTTCCAAGATAATACTGATTCTGTATGACTTCATCATTTCCCCTAAAGATACCTCATTAAACAGCTAAAAGCAACTCAATATCAGGCCTCCGTAAAGCTTCACAAATAAATACATGAACAACTAGGGGGTAAAAATTAAAACATCATCTGCCTTGACTTTGCTTCCCAAAACCTGGTCCCTGTGCTTGTGGGGAAGTTAGTTAGGAAGTTAGGGACAAGCAGTTGCTGAGACAAGTGTCTCCAAGGTGCTTTCACGTACATCTCTCCCATAATCCTCCCAACAACTTGGAGCAAAACCTACATTTTCTTATTTTTGCCAATAATGAAATCACAGCACAGAAAGGTTAACTTTCTTAAGGTCACACAGCCAACAGGAGACAGGGCTAAGATACAAACTCAGGTGCTTCCCTCGAAAGCCCATACCCTTGCTGCTAAATCATACTTTCCTAAAGTCATAGAATCCTCAGAATTTACTGGCTTTTGGCAAGTTCACATCAAAAGATATAAAAGGAATTTGGTTTCCTCAATACTCTGCTATAAACCACCCTCTGGGATGTATGTAAATCAATCTGCTGTAAGTCTGAAATGTCTATGGATGTCTGTGTACCACACACCACCCTCCTCTTCTGCTTTACCAGTCTTTCCTCTATTCATCTACACCTTTGTCTTAAAGTTATCAAAAGGAAATCTTAAAAACATTTCACAGCATGAAAAAAAAATTACCTCACATTAATTAAGTCAATGTATCTATCACACACCCAAGTGCTAAGCATTATGAAGGATTCAAAAGACAATACAGTCTCTGGAAGGGAAATTTAGACACGATCACAAGCTTTTATGATACATAGAAGGATATGATAAGTCCCATAAGAGTCAGGAATAAATTATTATGAGATTAGTGATACAGGTGAGAATTACCATACAGACAGCAATAATACACGTCAACAATCAACAGGAAAATTCAACGTTTACTGAACATGTACCGTAAGAAGGCACTGCTGAGTTTATCATTTAATAGGGGACACAAACAGGAAACCTTAATACAAACCCAGAATATGCTAAGTGCCACAAGATACATACAAAGTGCCAGAATTCATTCATTTCCTTTAACAGAGAACATCATGTAGGCAGTGCTATAAAAACAAAATGGTATGTGCCACCATAATGTAAACTGACAATAAAAGAAGTGGCAACTAAATTGCGTTTTGAGGAGACAGGACTTTATCAGTACAGGTGGAAGAAAGAACTGCTGAGATCTGACCTAAGCCAATGTGGCCAGAGAGCCAACTATTAGGTTCCTCCAATAAATATCAGTAGCCTTCGATAGATGGACTTGGTCAGTTACTATCAGTGTTGGGGGGGTGGGGTGGAGTCTGAGTAAAATCTGAAGCACTCCGGTCCGCCGTTTGGCTGAAATACAGAATAAGTGAGGACTATGGGAAGAAAAGCTGAGAGTCTGGAATTGAAATTACTAGGACTTGAAATGCTTTCTTTCCCTAAAAGTGTAAATACCACCAGGTGGAACCCAGGAACCTCAGAATGCAAAATTCATAGGATCAAACAGCACTACTCACAGGGATATACAGTTAACCCTTGAACAACATGGGAGATTAAGGACCTGACCCCCACGTAACAGAAAATCCACATGTAACTTTGACTCCCCAAAAACTGAACTAGAAATAGCCTACTGTTGATTGGAAGCCTTATCAATAACATAACCAGATGACCAACACATTTTGTATTTCATATTTATCATATATGGTATTCTTGCATAAAGTAAGCGAAAGAAAATATTAAGACAATAATAAAGAAAAGAAAATATATTTACAGTACTATCCTATAAAAAAAAAAAAGGTATGTAAGTGGACCCACACAATTCAAACCCATGTTGTTCAAGGGTCAAGTGGCTGTACGTGCTGCAGTGTGAATCTCTAATGGCCTAGTGATTTTCCTGTGCTATCTCTCTGTTTTCAGGCTAGAGCAGTCAAGAGCCAGGGTACCAAGACATGTGCACAGGATCACGTTTGCCCTTGTCAATTCTGAAGGGACATCTAATCTACTCCAAACCAGGAGCAAAAATTGATATATCTGAGCCACAAACCCTTGAGCCAGGTAAATGAGTCTGTAAATACCTATGT
Source organism: Ursus maritimus (assembly GCF_017311325.1). Lineage (NCBI taxonomy): Eukaryota > Metazoa > Chordata > Mammalia > Carnivora > Ursidae > Ursus > Ursus maritimus. The sequence continues at coordinate 4,385,170 of NW_024423897.1, read as the reverse complement.
GGTTTATTTCATTCAGATCCTACTTAAACCTTTGTTTATTTAATCTGCATTTGGTAAATCAGCTTAGGAGTAGATAAGGATAAGTGATGACAACAAACTAAGATCCAATTTCTTAAAAGAGTCACTAAATCCCACTTACTCCACTCAGAAAACCAATGACAGGAAGGGATAAAAATCCAAAAAGAAAAAAAGAGAAATATTTTCCATAACTTCACTTAGTTTCTTTCATCTCCTTGGCCTTGTGGCCTGCCTATACTTCAACAGCTCTAAAACACAGCATTGATATCTTACCTTCTTAATAAGGTCCAATGTATTTTACCTATATTACTAAATTCAACAAGTAATACAGCCACTTAGAGATAACACAAAAGGAAAATGAGTCACTTAAGGTCACTTAGCAAAGAGGGAAACCAACCAACAGCTAACAATAGAGTATAACTGCCCATTAATTTATGTTTGGGGAAGGGAGGGGTCTGCTCTCACACCCATAGAGGAAGCAGAGTTACCTTTCCTAACCTTGAACATCAATTTCGGTTATCTTCTAATAGGGAAAACTTACCATCTTTCTCTTCCAGTTAGCAGCTCTATGAGTGCTTTCTAGTAATGAGGGCCTGAACATCAACTCATATCCCTAACTCAAGCACAGACAAACATCATGTGATACATAATGCAGCTTTCCTTCTTTCCAGTGAAGTCCACTGCAATAGACATAGCCTCGTAAACTCTGTATATTTCCAACTAGATTACTATTTTTCTACCTCATTAATAACAATGCTCATTCTATGGAAGTCAGAAATTTCAAAAACAGTCCCACAAACTAGGTATAATACTGGTCCAATATAAGGCCATGAAAGTCATTTGGTGGTTAAATTATTTACCATCAGTATTTATAAATTCAGTTGTCTTACTCAAGAGTTTATAGTCTGTATTCAAGACTGAACCCTATGAGGTAGGTCAACTGGAGAAGCACTCTTTGTGGACTGGCCTGAGGCAGACATAGAAGTCACAAGGTGGGGGGGGCATATTTTGGAGATTTAATTACTAGGCTATCACCAGCTTTATTTCTTAGTAAACCAAAAAAAGTACAAAGAAAAAAAAGAAAAAGAATCAAATCAAAGGAAGTGGAAGGATGAAGATTAACAAATTGGAGATACCCAAAAGCCTGTTTCAGTCTTTAATATAGCACTCTCTGGAAAATCAAATGAAAGTTATCCTGTTAACCATTAAGTACCAAACTGGTACAGGCAGCACAATCACAAATATTTGAGTATTGAAGCTGACTCATAAAAATCTAAAAATATTTCATGCTTTAGGCTTTCAACATACCATCACTTTAACCCGTTCCTCTCTTTCAATTACGTTATTTTGAAACCAATGTAAAAAGTTATTTTTAACCTAGTTCTGGAAGCTGTAATTAAAATGCGGTGAATACAGAGAGGCACATGCAATCAGATTTTAAGGCATTATCATTCCTACACCCAATCCTGGATTTACTAAATCAGTTGTTAAATACCCGGGCTATCTACTACACTAAAATAAATACATATACGGTTATGAAAAGGGTTGCCTAAGAGTCTTAACTGGTATCCCTTTGACAGAATATCAAAATCTGTATATGAAAACCCATTTCAAAATTGATCTCTGTTAAATTTTCTGAGAATCCCAGTTTATAATGTCCTTGAAAGGCTGAAGTATCTTTTCAGATCATAAACAAGTAAAATCATGTATAATCAAAACTTTTTTAAAGTTATGAGTATGGGAAACCAATAAATTTAGGCCAGAGAGATTTTTTTTTACCATACAATCAAAAATACTAAATGAATTACACCGTATTTCTCCTAATTCTTTTGAAAATAAAGACTATTTATTTTTTAAATGAATGGAAATGGAAGGAGCACAGAACAGCCAATTTCAGAGGCACCAGTTACAATTTTTCAAAGTGAAGTACTCCTCAAGTTGTGAGGACACGTATTGTACATCCAGAAGAATACGTACTATATATGGAATTCCAATAAGAGATTTTACCAAAAAAACCCACGACAGAATTTCCAGATCATCAAAGGCTTCACTACAATAATAGTTTGATAAATTATACTGAAGAGGAGAAATTACTTAATAATGAAAATCAAATAAAAACTCACACGTGACAATATCCTTTAAAAAGCAAGCGCACGTGTGCGCACACAAAGCAGAAACGACCAAAGCTTTTTTTTTCTTCTTCTAGTTTTAAAGAATACTGGAGAAGTCTAGTTCTGTGAATTATGCAAAGGACAGCAAATATTAAGCTGTGTTTATGCTACTGTACTTCCATTTTTTAAACATGCATCTCAACTCCCCCGATATCATCATCCACAGAAACCATGCAGTTATCCAACAGACTTTCAGTGTCACCATTTATTATTTATAGCATTAAATGGGGGAAGTGGCTCTGATGTCACCGACCCTACCCAGTGGAATCACTGACTCAATAAACATTTTCACACTGGAGAAAATCTGGCTAGGAAAACATTTTGCTGGGTTAAGTAGATTCTTTCACCTTTCCTCTCAACCCAGGGGTTGGGACTGTTACTCTGTTAGGAGAGATACAAAGAAACTGTCAAGGTTTCCACAGGAAGAAACCCTGGGCATGTCCATTTGCTGAGGTAAAGACTTCCTCCTCCCAACTCTCCAGAGTCCAGTTTGATTTCCCCAATGTTCAAATTGGCAGGTAATAATAGCTGCCATGTTTCTTTTCTTCCACCAAATCATCCACCAAGCAGCAAATTTTTCGCTTCTACTAGCCACTCTCTTATAGTTCTGTTTCTAAAAATCCCTTCTGGTTCTAAGTCGTAAAACGGAAAGCGGTTGGGGTGTCCGTAGGACCGGGGAGTCTGGCATGGCTACCAATGGTTTGTAATGGAAGAGTAATCGCTTCCCCCAGGGGCCTAGGATTCTCTCCCTCTCTTTTTTTTCTTTTTAATAAGAAAGAACTGGCGGCAGTGATGAGAAAGACACCCCCGCCCCCATTTTCCCAAAGCAACGCTGGGGAACATGAAGTTACGGTTTCCCTTTCCTGGAGATGGAATCCAGAGTACCTGGGGCCTTGCTATGCAAACATCCCTCACCACGGAGTAGGAAACCCTTTGTCCGAGAAGCCGGACACCACAGGGGCCCGGGAAAGAGGCCCCTTATCCGTCACTGCCTCAAACCTCAGAGCTCCCCACCTCCACCCCCGTAAGGCCTATCCCGGCATCCACACAGCCCTACGTTGGGGAGAGGGTGCTGAGACCCCTACTAGGACGCGGAGACCGAGGCCCCGATCGATCTCCTCCGTAAACTCCCCCCCCCCAATCTCACTCGGCCTGAGTGGGGCTTGCAAGAGCGGTGCAGGCCTGGGCCGGAGAAATTCAGAGGGGGAAAATCCCCTTCTAAGAGAAGGAGAATGAGATGCTAGAGCGAGTGTGAGCTAAGGCCACAGCATAATCGAGCGAGGGTCCTTCGAGAGATGGGCCCGGATATAGGACAGAGGGAGGAAGGAGAACCGAGGAGCATGGAGGGGGCCGGGCCAGGTCCGGCCTGAGATCTCCAGGGATCCGGAGGAACCGCGCAGGCCCCGAGGCCAGGCAAGTGGAGGGCCCAGGCCCGGGCCAAGGCGGCGGGGAAGGGCCAGGGCCGGCCTCGCGCCGGACGTTGAGGTGGGCAGGCCCGCCCGGGGTCGGACGGACGGAAGAACGGTCCAGCGGGCCGCACTCACCATGAGCTCGATGGTCTTGTCCTCAATCACCGAGTCGGGCTCCATGGCGGCCCCGGCGGCCCCGCCTCGCTCTCCCCGCGCAGCAGCGAACGGCCCGGGCGGAGGAGGCGACGGCGGAGGCGGCAGAGGCGGAGGCGGCTATCTTACCCACTCTAGCTGCCAGCCCGCCCGGGCCGCCGGCAGCTCCGCCCTCCCCCTCGGCGAACGCAGTACGCAGACCGAGGACTACAGGTCCCAGCAGGCGCCGGGGGCCCCGCAGAGCGTTGTGGGAACGAGAAGTCAACCCCAGGCTAATCTCTCTTGGCAGCCCCAAGCTGAATTCTGAACAAAAGTAACACTGGACTGTGACTGTGGGACATGCAAACCTAAAGAATTAAGGGCTCCCTCAAAATAGAGCCTCAGGAACTCCACGACTACATGTCCCAGAAAGCCCTGCGCGCGGGTTCTCCTTCCGGCTAGTTTCTCCCGACTTCCTGGCAGCTCCAGACGACTGAGACCGGGACGGAAACTCAGGGGTAACTCTTCCCTCGTCAGTGATCCTGCGTGTGAGACCGATTTCCGCACATGCGCAGTCGATGTCGCAGTGCCTAGTCGACTCCTAGGTAGCGGCGCGGTTGGTCCGCGAGCGTCTGGTGCTAGGTACCGATGTTGAAGACAGGTGGGTTCTAGATGGGTTAGGAGGGCTTGGGGCTCAGGTGTGGGAGGGGCTAACAAGCGAGAGAAGCTCGGGCAAGAGAGAGGCTCTGAGAGTATGGGCACCCCAGAAGTGAGGGGCTTGGAAATTTCGTTGGGGAAAGTGGGTTTGTGGAGATAAAATATGATGCTGTGTGTACGCACCACGAACTGGGAGGAGCTGAGAGATGAAAGGGAACCTGCGTATATTGAGCCCCTCCTATTCATTCGCTCAGAATTATTATTTTATTTTATTTTTTTAGTTCCAGCCTCTGCCAGGTACCAGCGTAGGCCCTGGGAATCAGCTCCGAACATGACAAGAAAGGACTCGGTTATCATGGTGATTAATTCTAGTGGTGGGAAAACAGACATTAACCAAAAGAGTAGGCGCTAAGAAGGACCGCAGCTGGAGACCTGGAAACTCCTAGTGAATTCTGTCTTCAGCTCTGTGTAAACTTTGTCAGGTCTATTAGCCCCGGCTAACCAAAGACCACCAGATACATACTGATTGAACAAGTTGAGTTTATTACTGGTAGCGGTGAGGGAGAAGTCATAGGCGTCTCGGTAAGAGTTGTTATGTGATTTGGGAGAGGGTTTAAGGAAATGAGGCTTTACTCTGGATTAGATGCTGTCAGGAAGTGGGGGTAATTCTATGATTGGGCATCTCAGTCATGCCTGGAACAAGGGAATGGTAGTGGAGGCTGAAGCTGTAATTGCTGAAGAAGCAGGAACCCCTCATCAGCCAGTATGGGAGATGTTTGGTCATTTTTTGTGGTTTGGACAACGTTTGTGTTTTATCTGCTTTCAAATATAATTAAAGAGTGATCTTGTTTCTGTCTTGATCTATCCACAGTCAGAGAATGGCCCCATCTGATGTTTATGTTCTGTGAAATTCTGTTCAACAGGAGAGCACAAGGCCCACCTAAGAGGGCCATCTATCATCTAGTAACATTACAGCCTAGTTCGTTGTACCGGGCCAGCTTCCAAATATCAGAGGCTGCTTTTCTCCTCTAGTGTTTTGAATTCTCTGCACCTGTAAACTGAGGGGACTCAGTGACCTAGAAATCTTTCCATTTCTAAGGATCAAGTTATTACAGTAATTTGTATGCATGCAGGGTACAGTGTAAGTTCCACGCCCATGGAGTTTGAAGTTTCATAGTCCTTATCTGGTGCTTTCCACCAAAAGAATTAAAAGCAATAGGTAAAAAGAGCACAGAACTGGAAAATTATTGCCACTAACTTGCTGTCTGAATTTCACTAGGCCCCTTCCCCTGTCTAGACCTTGGTTAGTAAAACAGGAGTTAGAATAAATGACCTCTGTTTCAGTTATGTGGTGTATCATAATAAGCTACGCCCAAGACTTAGTAGCTTAAAATAACGGTGGTTTATTTTTACAATTGTGTGGGTCGACTGAACACAGCTGGGCCCACATAGTATACTGAGGTTACTCATGAGATTGCGGTCAGCTGGGAGCTCATCAAAATGGCTTCTCATCCTTTAGGGCCTCTCTTCTTCACCTGGTGTCTTATCATTCAAGTTTCTGCATGGTAACTAGCTTCCAAGAAGACAAGCCCCAGTGAGCAAATGATTATCAAGCTTTCAGTCACACCATACTTCCTAATGTCCCATTGGCTAAAGCAGGTCATACAGCCAAGCTCAGAGTCCATGTAGAAAGGGACTATGCAAGGTTGTGAATACAGAGAGTCAAGGTTCATTGAGAACTAATGTAACAGCCAACCAAGATGCCTAAGGTACCAGCATTTGCCACAGGACCGAGCACATAGGGTTAGGGTAGGAGTCACATGCTGAATTCCCCAATATGTATGTTTATCCTACAGCATTTTTATTGTTTTAAAATTTTATATTTTCGCATTTTAAAGTCTGAATTTCCATTTTCTCTTGAAAAATTAGACTATCTGGCTTTTTGGCTATGTGTGGCAAAAATAGGCAGGGGTTAATTAGTAGCTACCTTCTTTACATGAAGCATGTGCTCTGTAAATTTCTACTATCACCATTGCTCCCTATTATATCTGCATGCTCCACTCACTTAATTTGAAAAATACTATTGGGTCAAATTCCAGGAGCTCAATGGGATGAAAAAGTCGTGTATTGATAGAAACTTTACCCAAGCTATATGAGAGCCAAGCCTTATTACTTATGTCAAACCAGAACTCAGGTTCTCAGTTATTTTAACTGCTTCAGGCTGGAAGCCAGCAGGTGATTAGATTTGGTCATCAGTAAAGGCAGAAGACCTTGAGTCATATTTCCCCCCAGTTTTTCAAATAGCTCTGCTCTGAGGTTTACAAGACCTGCTAACAACAAAATAGTTAGGTCCACAGTCCCTTAACCGAAACCCTGGGGTCTGAAACGTATTCAGAATTCAGAATTGATTATTATACAAAGACAGTATGGTACATACACTGTATATACATATGATGAAACACTTAGTGGAGTCCAGGAGAGCACTTCATAATCAAGTACATTAACTTTTGTGCCTCAGACCGTATGTGTGCCTGTTATCAATTTATAGCTTCTCAGTTCCAAATCCATTCTTCTTTTACATACTTTGGAATACTAGAGTCCAACTAGGACCCTGTGAATGTTTCTCCTCTGCCAGCTGCCACAACATTTAGTTTTGTCAGTAGAGAGCCCTACAGGAACACAAACAAATGAAGGATCTTCTCTTCCTAGTTCTAGTATACTTTATTTTCCTTCTTGCTTTTGTGGTATACAGAAGCAAATGGTTTACAGAACCATACCCCCCAGCCCCGACATACACACGCACAGGTGGCTGGGACATTCAGAGGGTGGCTTCCCAGTGAATTCAGTGACACTTCAGCCGCAACCTGTAGCACCTCAGCAAACTTCAACCATCCAATGACCCATAACTAACCTCCCCCCAGTGAGGTCTGAATCTCAGCCTAGCAGTGGGAGGGCTCTTCCAAATTTGTTTCTTCCTTGGGTACTCTGCCTCAGCCCTAAAGATAGTGGTTGCTCCCTATAACTGCTCTTTCTGTATTTAGTGTTGTCTTTGCCCCTTAGTACCTAATACCCTCTTACTAGTTAATAGTTCTTTCTGCTTTTTGGTTTTTTTGTTTTTTAGATTCCACATTAAGTGAAATCTATGGTATTTGTCTTCCTCTGACTTATTTCACTTAGCATAATACTCTCTAGGTCCATCCACATTGTCCCAAAAGGCAAGATCTTGTTCGTTTTTATGGCTGAGTAATATTCCATTGTATATGTATACCACATCTTCTTTATCCATTCCTCTGTCAGTGGACTTGTAAGTTGCTTCCATATTTTGGCTTTTGTAAATACTACAGTAAACATAGGGGTTCACGTATCTTTTCAGATTAGTATTTCCGTTTTCTTTAGGTACTCTAGTGGAGTACTGGATCATATGGTATTTCTATGTTTACTTTTTTGAGGAACCTTAATACTGTTTTCCACAGTGGCTACACCAGTTTACATTCCCATCAAGAGTGTAAAAGGGTTCCTTTTTCTCCACATCCTCATCAACCCCTGTCATTTCTTCTCTTTTTGATACTACTCATTCTGACAGGTATAAGATGACATGTCATTGTCATCTTTTTTGACTTGCATTTCCTTGATGATTAATGATGTTGAGCATCTTTTCATGGATCTGTTAGCCATTTGTATGTCTTCTCTGGAAAAAATGTCTCTTCAGGTCCTCCACCCATTTTGTAATCAGATTTTTTGGGGGTTGAGTTGCTTATTTCTGTAGTTTGGATATTAACCCCTATTGGACATACCATTTGCAAATATCTTCTCCCATTCAGTGGGTTGCCTTTTCGTTTTGTTGATGGTTCCCTTTTGATATGCAAAAGCTTTTTATTTTGGTATAATTCTAATATTGTATTTTTGCTTTTGTTTCCTTTGCCTGAGGAGGCATATCTAGAAAAATGTTGCTAAGGTTGATATCAAAGAAAGTACTGCCTATACATATTTTCTTCTAGGAGTTTTATGGCTTCAGGTCTCACATTTAGGTCTCTAATCCATTTTGAGTTTATTTTTGCATATCGTATAAAAAAGTGGTCCAGTTTCATTATTTTGCATGTTGCTGTCCAGTTTTCCCAACACCATTTATTGGAGACTGTCTTTTCCCCATTGTATATTCTTGCCTCCTTTGTCCTAGATTGCATGTAAGTTTAGGCTTTTATCTTGTCTCTTTATCCTGATTCATTGATCTTTGTGTTTGTTTGTGTGTCAGTACCATACTGTTTTGATTATTAAAGCTTTGTAATATAAACAGTAATTCTTTATGTTAAATTTTCCCAAAGAAGAATATGGCAGATGTGAGGGTGTGTGACTTTCAAAACATGATCAAAAGATCATGAGGTGTTATGGCATCTTCCTAGCTTTCTCTTGGATTATCCAAGCTCCATGTCTTATATATCTATAGAATAAAAAACAAGGTAGTTATAAAATACATATGAGCACGTTTATTTGAACTGAAAAACGTAGCCACACTTTTTCTGACAGCCGTTTTGGATGACTGGTTTGTTGGTGTAGACTGGCTTTGTCAATAATAGGTATCAGATGAGTTGTATCTTTAGTTTCACAATTTTTAGGAAGATACGCTTAAAGCACATAAATAGAAACATTTCACCAATTAATTTATTGGCAGACATGTATTGAAATTAATATCTGTGTTTTCCCAACACTTTTGAAACTTATCAGGTGAAAGAAGCTATCTCCAAGTGAAAGAGTAAAGAAAGGTATATTAGTCAAAATAGAATACACTATGTCACAGTAGCAAATTAATCCTGTGCAACCCTGCGTATCAGTCCAAATTCAGTCAGAGAAGCAGAACCACTGAGTGTATTAAGGAATTTTTTACAAGGAGTTGACCTTATATAATTGTTAAATCTTATTAAACATCTGTAAGCCTGTTGTCTTCACAGTTGACACTGGATCTAAATACCTTGGGGCAGGCAGTCAGGAAGGGAAGATGGAAATAAGATGTGGGAGAGCAAGCATAAGCCAAACAGGAGTCCATGAGGATGGACTGAAACCTGTCAGTTCTTATTGCCTCTGACCTTGGTGGTGTGGCTGTCCTGCAGAGGCTGGAGTGCTTTGTCAAAGAACCTAACGCACATCCATGGCCCAGGAATCAGGGAAGCTAACAGAGGCTGTAAGGGAACTTGGAGTGATTGCCGACCCAGACGCTCTTCATACCAAGGAGGTAAGGGAGCAGATCAATGACAATGTATATGAGCTATAAAATGACCTCAGTTTTACTTCTACTCTACAAAGCCCACACAGGAATCTGTCTCGTGGCCCACCCTAATTAGGAACACGAACAAAATTCAGGGAAATGTGGCCCAGCCTAGCCAAGCTGACACATTACTAGGTTTCCACACCCTGGGAACATCATGTCTTAACATACATATTCTGTTCTTTCAAAGTCCAAAGGGGTTAGCTAGCCTTCTATCAGTTACACCATCTGGAATTCATGGTCTCCCATATTGCTGGCAGAGGGGACAGAAGGGAGGGTCACCAGCTATTAACTGCCCTATCTCAGAAGCACATCATTCCTGCTCACTATTCAGTGGTCAGTACCTAATCACACAGCCCTGAGAAGCTGCATGAGAAGCCAAACAATGTACTCCCTGTCCACCTAGAAAAAAGGAAACAAAGTAGATTGTGGTAAGTACCTAGGATTGTGTCTGCTACATGGGTTTAATTAATAGTTATTTCATAATTCTTGATAAAGACTTTTAGGTATGCTTTTCCAAAATTGAGAAAGTGATTTTCTCCAGTAACTATATAAAAAATGCTTTTACTAGTCAGGTGATTTCCAGTACTTTGTTCTCAACAAAACTGAATGATGATTGAATTAAGTTTAAATGATTTAAAATGATTTTGCTAACCAGTCACTATGTAATTTTTAACATAATAACTTTGAAGGAATCCAAAGAAGTTGTGTAACATTGCTAAGAGACAACTTTCATTCTTCTACAAACAAGTCTTTGAAGTACTAACATCTATAAAATGTTAGTGACCTAAAAATAAATTTGATGCCAAATCATCTCATTCTAGCAATAAGTAATATTCATGCATGGATATGCAAACTATTTTTTTAGTTATTGGTTGGTTTAAAGATATAGTTGTAATAAAATTCTGTTTAATCATTATCAAAATGTTTATGTACTTATTGTTTGACCAATTGCATTTAATTACAATTACAATGATAATTTAAATGCAGAAAGCTTTTTTGCTAACATTCCAAGCCTGGGATCACCAAAAATAAAAATTAAAACACAACATGCAGAAGAGAAGTAGGATAAGGTGAGCAATAAGACTTTCAAGCATAAAATTTTGGGGGGAAAGGAATAGATATATGAATTCAAGGAGGAAAAAAATGGATATAAAATTTTCTCCTATCAGAAAACAGCTTGTTCATGTATACTTAAAAGGACGATGTTATGAAATTTCTATAAATTTCATTGAGAAAAATAACAACAGCTTTATTTTTAAAGGTCAGTATTTATTGGGGCACCTGGGTGGCTCAGTCAGTTGCCAGCTTTTAGTTTTGGCTCAGGTCATGATCTTCGGGTCCTGGAATCAAGCCCCACATTGGGCTCCACACTCAGCAGGGGTCTGCTTGAGGATTCTTTCCCTTTCTCCCTCTCCCGTTGCCCCTCCCCCTGCCCACATGAGCTTGCTCTCTCTAAAATAAATAAATCCTTCGAAAACAAATAAAATAAATGTCAGTATAATACACTGAAAATCATATTCTCAACTATTTAAATTTATGCTGAAAAGATTTGGATATTTTAAGAAATGAGTAATTACATAATGTTTCAAAATTCGTTTGGGGTTACCAAAGGAAAAAAAGTCAAAGATCATTGCTCTAGATCACTATGGTGACTATAGAAAGGGCCTTGGTATCCTGAGTGCCAGACTCTCAAGTCTAGGATCTAGAACAAAACTAGACATTTGCCAAGAAGTCTTTGATGTAGATGTGAAAGAATTGGGTTTAGAAAATATTTTCCTACAATAATAACCAAGGACATACTGGTTAAAATAACCATCAGGTAGCCAATGTCTTTGTCCCACTCCTCACTCCTTGTAGCTCCATGGTGGGCTTCACTGTAGCTCTGAAGGCTGTTTACAGTCTACCTCCAGTACACGTTTCCAACTTTAGTTCTCACTCTGCTTTCCCTCACCTCCTATTCTGTGTCCTCGAGTTTCCCAGAACAGCTCCATTCCTTCATGCTTGATGTCCCTCTCTCTGGCAGTTCTCGCATCCTAGAGAGGATGAGATGGGTGCTTGCAAGCAGGATACAAAATGAGAGGCAGGGCAGTGCATAATTCAACTCTAGTGTGAACTTTTTTGCTGGAGCCTAACTCAGGCCCTTCTGTAAGGCCCTAAACAGCTTGGAGGGCTCCAAGTATTGAGAAATTTATCCTGAGGAGTATCATAAATTCTGAGGAAACAGGCCAGCAGAGAACAGGTAAAGAGGGATGAAGTTATGTAGGGATTTCCTGATGAACTAGATTCTAGCTGTGAGAGCATAGGATTTATATGACCGAGGTTTCCGGCATTAACCCCAATGAGTTGTGCTTGTGTATGCAGGTACAGTGTCTCTTGTTGATGGCCTTATTCTGTTCCCTCCCACCTGAATGGGAGTGTCCTGTGCCGCTTCTCCCTTTTTTCTCTCTTCTGGAGGATGTTTGTAACCAGTAGTGGCTCACAATTACCAAACTTGGAGGAAAGTATATGCACCAGGAGCCTTATATACAGGATGTAAAAAGGGGACTCTTTTAGTCTGGAGTTTCCACTATGGCCTGGAACCTGAAAACAGTAGGTGCCATTTTAATGCAAAGTTCTAGATGAAGTTTGGAAGGCCTGTGAAGAAGGTCATCCAAAAACCAGTTCTGCCAGCTCATCAGCCCATCCCCCACTTTGAGGGTGTACTGGAGAGACTTGTAGACTTATCAGCCGAGATGAAAGAACATTTAGAGAATTCTTCCCACCCAGTACTGCCCAGGTGCACCTTAGGGTGCCTTAGGGACCACTCAGATACTGAAGTGTGTCCCCTTGAGTTTGGAGACTTGGGCACTGGTTCCTCATTCATGTCTGCAAACGTGAATATGTGAGCAGGCCAAAGGCTGAGTGGGCATAGCCTGTGGCCACAGAAAATACCTGTCTCCGGAAGGGCCTGCACATCCAGAATTTTGAGGGGCAAACATGCATGTTTGTGGGGGTCAGCCAGAGATTCCACAAAAATTGTCTTTGAAATGGTTGCTGACCAAGAGGGCCATCTGGAGGGGCAAAGTGATTCCTACAGGCATCCCCTGTGAGGGGTACAGCGTAGGAAGTAGGAGATTAAGAGGGGCGGAAGGTTTCAGGGAGCTAACCAGAGGAGGTAACTCTCATCTGGGAATAAGAAGAAGCCCAAAAAGTGCCCCATGGGAAAAGATAACCAGCCTTTGACATGAAACATTTAGGAGATACAGATGCCAGATTATAAGTGGGGAAGTCAGGACATTTTCTCCACTGCCTCAGGTTGGGTTCCCCAGAAGCAAACCCTGAGATGAGGATACTGTCAAGGGCTTTATTGTGAAGTACTCCCAGGAGAAACCCGTTAGGGAGTGGGGAACCGGGAAAGGGAAGGTACACTGTCAGGCAGAATCCCATAGAGTGGAGTTTCAGCTTCAGGCTGATCCTGCATGATGTTCTGGGATGTAAGTCACTCCCCAGAGTTGGTCCTAACTTCAGCGTGGGCTTTCCTAGTCCTAGAGCAGTCAGTCAGCTTCCAGACATTTCTGGCTCTCTATGCTTCAAAGCCACATCAATAGGAGTGTCGTCCTTGAGAAAGGATACATCTGACCCTTGAGCAACATGGGGGTTGGGGATGCCAACCCCCTCTGCAGTTGAAAATCCACGTGTAACTTTAGACTCCCCAAAAACTTTACTTTTAGCCTACTATTGACCAGAAGCCTTACCAAAAACAAAAACAGTCAACACAGATTTTTCATATGTATTGTATACTGTATTCTTAAAATACTATAAGTTAGAGAAAAAATATTAAGAAAATCACAAGGAAGAGAAAATGCATTTACTGTGCTCTATTGGGAAAAAAATCCATGTATAATTTAAATGGACCCATGTAGTTCAAACTCGTGTTGTTCAAGGATCTGCTGTAGTTAGTATGGGCCATTAGAAAAGAAAGTACACAGACTCCGTGGGAGGAGGTTACCGGGATCTGGGTGGAGCACTGTCTGTATAGATCATCCCAAGCCCTGCTCGATCCACTTTTATTTTACATTAAGGTCATCCCATCACAGCCTCTGTAAGTTTGGGATTAGTCACAATTTCTGGGGGAAGACTTAAAAGAGGAAGGTTTGAGAGGTGAGCTGCAGCCCCAGTGCTGCAGTTGGTCCCGAGGCTGTAAATAATTTGTCATCTTCCTCTCTACATGTTCTAGATCCCCCTCACCCTTGACTGTAACACTTCTGCTGTTCTAAATGACTTGCCTTTGAGGGTCCTAGACCTTCACTCTTGAGGGGTCTGAGGCCATGGATACCGATACTTTTATCAAGCTGGGATTGCTGCCATTGGCCATTCACGCCTACAGCTGGCCTGGGAGTACAAGGGCTCACTGAGCGAGAGCCACAAAGGGAGCATGCATGGTCCCTAGTTCCCACCCTCACTCAGAGGGGACTTGTACAAAGTGCTGCTCCAGCTTTTCATCATAATGATGTATTGCATGGTCTCTTCTACCGGAGTCTTCTGTTTCCATTTCTGTCGTACTTCCCTTCCGCAGTCCCAGTGTATCTATATTAGCTTCCTATGGTTTTCACAACAAATCGCCACAAACTTGATGGCTTTAAACAGAAATTTATGCCCTCACAGTTCCAGAGACCAGAAGGCTGAAATCAAGCTGTGAGCAGGACCCTACTCTCTCAAAGGCTCTAAGAGAGATTCCTTCCTTTCCTCTTTTTTTCTTTTTCTTTCATGTTTTAATTATGGTAAAATATGCCTAACATAAATTCATCATTTGACGCATTTTTAAGCGTCCAGGTCAGTGGCATTAAGTACATTCATGTTGTTGTGCAACCGTCACCACCATCCAGCTCCAGAACTTCCTACATTTTCCCAAGCTAAAACTCCATACCCATTAAACACTAACTCCCCGTTCCCCCTCCCCCAGCCCCTGTCATCCTCCATTCTACTTTGTAGCTCCATGAATTTGGCTATTCAGGGTATCTCATGAAGTGCAGTCACATAGTATTTGTTCTTTTGCGACTGGGCAGTTTTACTTAGCATACTGTCTTCAGGTTCATCCATGTTGTAACGTGTCAGAAATCCTTTTTAAGGCTGAATAATACTCTAGTGTGTGTATAGGCCACATTTGGTTTATCCATGCTTCTTGACACTTGGGTTGCTTCTACCTTCTGGCTCTCATGAATAATGTGGCTATGAACATGACTGTACAAATAACTCTTCAAATCCCTGCTTTCAGTTCTTTTGGGTATATACCCAGAAGTGGAATTTCTCAATCCTATAGTAATTTTATTTTTTATTTTTATTTTTTTAAAGATTTTATTTATTTATTTGACAGAGATAGAGACAGCCAGCGAGAGAGGGAACACAAGCAGGGGGAGTGGGAGAGGAAGCAGGCTCATAGCGGAGGAGCCTGATGTGGGGCTCGATCCCAGAATGCCGGGATCACGCCCTGAGCCGAAGGCAGACGCTTAACCGCTGTGCCACCCAGGCGCCCCTCAATCCTATAGTAATTTTATTTTTATTTTTTTGAGGAACTGCTGTGCTGTTTCGCACAGTGGCTGTATCATTTTACATTCCCACCAGCAACTGCACAAGGTTCTAATTTCTTCGCATCCTTGCCAACACCTATAATTTTCTTGTTTTTTTTTTTGTTGTTGTTGTTTCATTATTGTGGTTTGTTTTGTAAGAGTTATCCTACTAGGTGTGAAGTGGTATGTCATTGTGGTTTTGATGTGCATTTCTCTTATAATTAGTGATGTTGAGCATCTCCTCATGTACTTACTGGAATTGTACACCTTCTTTGCAGGAATGTCAATTCAAGTCCTTTACCAATTTTTTAATCCAGTTGTTTTTTCAGCTTTTTGTGATTGTGTTATAGGCATTCTTTATATATTCTGGATATTAATTTCTTAAAAGACATATAATTTGCAAATATTTTCTTCCATTCTGTGGTTACCGTTTCACTCCGTTGATAGTTTCCTTTGATGCATAAAAGATAAATTTTGATGCATTTTTTGTTGTTGACTGTGCTTTTCGTGCCGTATCTAAGAATTACTGCCAAATCCAATGTCATGAAGCTTTCTCCTGTTTTCTTCGAAGAGTTTTATAGTTTTAGCTCTTACAATTAAGTCTTTGATCCATTTTGAGTTCATTTTTTTATATAGTATACGGTAAGACTTTACCTTCATTCTTTTGCCTTTCTTACCTCTTCCAGCTTCTGGTGCTTCCTGGTGTTCCTTGTCTTGTGGCCTCATAACCCCAATTTCTGTCTTGGTCTTCACGTGGCCTTTTTCTCTTTTCTGTGTTTCTCCTCCGTGTCTGTATCTTAGAAGGAACCCATCATTGGCCCACCGTAACCCGTGATCTTACCTTGAGATCTTTGATTTAATTACATCTACAAAAAGCCTCATTCCAAATAAGGTCACCTGCTGACATTCTGGGTAGAAATATTGGGGAGGGGACCACTATTCAACTCACGATGATGCCCGTTCTAATCTCCTTTGCCACAAGCAATTTTATTACCAATCCTTTTGTTTCTCCTCCTCAGAACACTCTTTATCGTCCTTTACCACTCAACCCAGCTAGCATCAAGTTACAGCTTTTCAGCTATGACTCTTTTCTTAGCAGTTGCTCTAAGGTTTGCAATATACATCCTTAACTCTTTACAGTCTACTTAGAATTAATATCACCTAAAATATAGCAAACTTGCAACTATATGGATCCATTTATCCCTTCCCATCTTTTATACCAGAAATGTCGTATGTATTATATATGCATATGTTATAAACCTTAGAAGGCAAAATTATACATTAAGCTTTGATGTTATTATGTATTTCTTTTCAAAGTCAGAGGGAAAAATAGTTTTATATTTGCCCATTTACTTATCACTTATGATGCTCTTTCTTCTTTCCTGAATCTCCAGTTTCTTATCTGGTATCATTTCTTTTCTGTCTGAAGAACTTCCTTTAGCATTTCTTACAGTGCATCTCTGCTGGCAACGATTTTTTTTTTTTTTTTTTTTTTTTGCTTTTTCTTTTTTCTAAAACTGTCTTCATTTCTCCGTTGTTCTCCAAGGATATTTTAGTTGGACCTGAAATTCTGGGTTGAGAAATTTTTCTTTCCACACTTAATGTTGCTGGTTTTCTATCATGTTAGTTTTCTGGGGCCCCTGTAACAAATTACCACAAACTTGGTGGCTTAGGACAACAGAAAATCTTCCTCTCTCATCCTCTCACAGTTCCGGGGGGCAGAAATCCAAAATCCAGATGTAGGCAGGCCCTACTCCCCGTAGAGGTTTTAGGCAAGCATCCTTCCTTGGCTTTTCCAGCTTCTGGTGGCTCCAGGCATTCCTTGGCTTATAAGCTAATAACTCTAGTCTCTGCCTCCCTCTTTATGTGGCCTTCTGTTCTTTCTCTGTGTCTTCTCCCCCATGCCTGTGTGTTTTTCCTCTAGTCAAAGGACACTTGTCATTGGATTGAGGGCCTACCTGACTAATTAGAATGATCTCATCCCAATATCTTTAACTTAATTGCTCTGCAAACACCCCTTTTCCAAATAAATTCACATTCATGGGTCCCAGGGGTAAGTATTAGACATATCCTTTTTTTTTTATAATAGACACATTAACATATTAATTTAGGTATACAATATAATGATTTGGTATTTGTATATATTGCAAAATGATCATCACAGCAAGTCTAGTTAACATCCATCAACCTACATAGTTAACAAAATTTTTTTCACCTGATGAGAACTTTTAAGATCTCTCTTAGCAACTTTCAGCTATACAATATTACTAAAAATAGTCACCATTCTGTACTTTATATCCCATGACTTATTTCCTTTTTTTAAAAGATTTATTTATTGGGGGGAGGGGCAGAGGGCAAGAGAGAGAATCTCAAGTAGAGTCCCTGCTGAGCACAGACCCTGAGGATGCAAGGCTCTGTCTCACGACCCTGAGACCATGACCCGAGCCGAAATCAAGACTTGGACCTGGACCCTTAACCAGCTGAGCCACCCAGGCACCCCTGACCCATTTCTTTTATAACTGCGGGTTTAAACTTTTTAACCACCTACACACATTTTGCCTACCTTCATCCCCTCCCCCTGGCAACCAGCAGTCTATTCTCTGTATCTATGAGTTTGATTTTTTGTTTGTATGTTTCCATGTTTTTAGATTTCACATACAAGGGCGATGATACGGTATTTGTCTTTCTCTATGTAACTTACTTCACTTAGCATAATACCCTCAAGGTCCATCCATGTTGTTCCAAATGGCAGGATTTCCCTCGTTTTTATGACTGAATAATAGTCTGTTGTATTTATACACTATTGATGGACACTTAGGTTGCTTCCATGTCTTGGGTAATGTAAATAATGCTGCAGTGAACATGGGTGAATATATCCTTTTAAGTTAGTGTTTTCATTTCCTTTAGAAGTGGAATTGCTGGATCATATAGTAATTCTATTCTAAATTTTTTGAGGATTTTTATACTGTTTTCCATAATGGTTGTAATTTAAATTTCTACCAACTATGCATAAGGGTTTTTCTTCATATCCTCACCAATATTTGTTATTTTTTACTTTTGATAATAGCCACTCTAACAGGTGGGAAGTGATCTTTGTGGTTTTGATTTGCATTTTCCTGATGATTACGGATGTTGACCACCTTTTCATGTACCTATTGGCCTTATGTATGTTGTCTTTGGGAAGATTTCTATTCAAATCCTCTGTCTGTTTTTAATGGAAATTCTTTTTGTTTGCTACTGAGTTGTATTAGATCTTTATGTATTTTTGGGTATTAACTCCTTATAAGATATATAATTTGCAAATATTTTTCCCCATTTAGTAGGTCACCTTTCCATTTTATTAATGGTTTCTTTTAGTGTGCAGAAACCTTTTAGTTTGATGTAGTCCCCCTTGTTAATTTTTGCTTTTATTACTCTTTTTTTGTTTCTTTGCTTTTTAAATATTTTATTTATTTATTTGACACAGAGACAGCAAGAGAGGGAACACAGGCAGGGGAAGTGGGAGAGGGAGAAGCAGGCTTCCTGCTGACTGGGGAGCCCGATGCGGGCTCAATCGGAGGACCCTGAGGTCATGACCTGAGCTGAAGGCAGATGCTTAATGACTGAGCCAAGGCACCCCTATTGCTTTTACTTTTGGAGTCACATCCAAAAAATTCACCACCAAGACTATTATTAAGGAGCTTACTGCCTATGTGTTCTTCTAGGAGTTTTATGGTTTCAGGTCTTATATTCAAGTGTTTAATTCATTTTGAGTTATCTTTTGCGTATGGTTTAAGATGGTGGTTGAGTGTCATTCTTTTGCATGTGGCTATGCAGTTTTCCCAATACAGTTTGTTGAAGACACTGTTCTTTTTCCTTTGCATATTCTTGTCTCCTTTGTCGTAAATTCATTGACCGTATATGTGTGGGTTTATTTCTTGCCTCTCTCTTCTGTTCCACTGATCTGCAAATCTGTTTTTATGTCAGTATCATACTGTTTTGATTTCTGTATACATGGTTTGAAATCAGAAAGCATGATGCCTCTACCTTTATTCTTCTTTCTCAAGATTGCCTTTGTTATTTGGGGTCTTTTGTGGTTCCATACAAATCTTGGGACTGTTTTATTTCTATGAAAAATGCCATTTGAATGTTAATAGAGATTGCATTGACTCTGTAGATTACTTTGGCTAGGATGGACATTTTAACAATATAAATTTTTCCAATCCATGAGCACAGAATATCTTCCCATTTATTTGTGTCTTCTTCAGTTTCTTTCATTAGTGTGTTATGTTTTCAATGTACAGGCCTTTCACCTCCTTGGTCTAATTTATTCCTAGGTATTTTATTCTTTTTTATGAAATTGTAAAGGCAGTTGTGTTCTTAATTTCTCTGATAGTTCATTATTAGTGTATAGAAATGCAAACAAATTTTTGTATATTGATATTGTATTCTCCAACTTTACTACTTTTTTTTTAAGATTTTATTTATTTATTTGTCAGAGGCAGAGAGAGAGTGAGCACAAGCAGGGGGAGCATCAGGCAGAGGGAGAAGCAAGCTCCCCACTGAGCAAGGAGCCCACTGCGGGACTCGATCCCGGGACCCCGGGATCATGACCCGAGCCAAAGGCAGACGTTTAACTGACTGAGCCACCCAGGTGTCCCTACTAAATTTATTACTTCTCACAGTTTTTTTGGTAGAGTCTTTAGGGTTTTCTATATATGATATCGTGTCATCTGCAAATAGTGACTGTTTTATTCTTCCTTGCCAATCTCCATGCCTTTTATTTATTTATTTATTTATTTTGCCTAATTGCTCTAGCTAGGAGTTCCAATACTATGTTGAATGAAACTGGCAAAAGTGTGCATCCTTGTCTTGTTCCTGATCTTAAAGGAAAAGCTTTCAGCTTTTCAGCAATGAGTATGATGTTAGCTGTGGCCTTGTCACAAATAAGCTTGATCATGTTGAGATACATTCCCTCTATATCCACCTCGTTTGGCATTTTTATCATAAATGTTGAATTTTGTCTTATGCTTTTTTTGCAATAGAAATGATCATATGATTTTTATCCTTCATTTTATTAATGTAGTATCAAGTTGATTAATTTCCCTGTGTTGAACCACCCTCACATCCCTGGAATAAATCCCACTTGATCATGGTATGTGATTTTTTTCATGTATTTTTGAATTCAGTTTGCTAATATTTTGTAGAGGATTTTTGCATCTATATTCATTAGTCATATTGGCCTAAAATTTTCTTTTCTTGTGGCATCTTTGTCTGGTTTTGGTATCAGGTAATGCTGGCCTTATAAAATGAGTTTAGAAGTATTCCCTTTTCTTCTCTTTTTTGGAAGAGTTTGAGAAGTTTTGGTATTGATTCTTCTTAGAATGTTTGTTAGAATTCACCAGTGAAACCATCTGGTCCTACACTTTTGTTTATTGGGATGTTTTTGATTATTAATTTCACCACCTTACTCATAATCAGTCTATTCAGATCTTTTATTTTTTCATGACTCAGTCTTGTAAAGTTGTGTGTTTCTAGGAATTCCTCCATTTCTTTTAGGATGTCCAATTTGTTGGCATATAATTGTTCATAGTAGTCTCTTATGGATCTTTGTATTTCTGTGTTATCAGTCACATCTCCTCTTTCATTTCTGATTTCATTTATTTGAGTCTCCTCTTTCTTGGTGAGTATAGCTAATAGTTTATTTTGTTTATCTTTTCAAAGAACCAGCTCTTTGTTTCATTGATTTTTTCTGTTGTCTTTTTAGTTTCTATTTCATTTATTTCCATTCTGTTTGTTGTTATTTTCTTCCTTGTACTAACTTTGGGCATCATTTGTTCTTCTTTTTCTAGTTCCTTGAGGTGTAAACGTAGATCATTTATTTTAGATCTTTCTTGTTTCTTGATGTAGGCACTTATCAATATGAACTTCCTTCTTAGAACTGCTTTTGCTGCATCCTGTAAATTTTGGGATGTTGTATTTCAGTTTTCATTTGTCTGGAGGTATTTTTTTTTAAAGATTTGTTTAAGGGAGAAAGAGAGCACGCATGAGCGGGGGAAGGGACAAAGGGAGAGAATATCTAAGCAGACTCTGCTGAGTATGGAGCCCAATGTGGGGCTCTGTCTCACAACCCATGAGATCAGGACCTAAGCCAAAACCAAGAGTTAGGCACTTAACCGACTGAGCCACCCAGATGCCCCTATTTTTTTTTCCTTTTGATTTCTTCTTTGATCCATTGATTTTTGAGTAGCATGTTGTTTAACCTCCACATAGTTGTGAATTTTCCAGTTTTCTTCTCATAATTAATTTCTAGTTCTGTACCATTATGGTTGTAAAAGATGCTTGATATGATTTCAGTCTTCTTAAATTTATTAAGACCTTTTTGTGGACTAACCTATGATTTTTTTAAGATTTTATTTATTTATTTGAGAGAGAGAGAGAGACAGCAAGAGAGGGAACACAAGCATGGGGAGTGGGAGAGGGAGACGCAGGTTCCCTGCTGAGCAGGTAGCCCTATGTGGGGCTCAATCCCAGGACTCTGGGATCATGACCTGGGCCAAAGGCAGACGCTTACCAACTGAGCCACCCAGGTGCCCCTGGACTAACCTACGATCTATCCTGGAGAATGTTCCATGTGTGCATCAGAAGAACATGTATTCTGTTGCTTTTGGATCAAACGTTCTATATATGTCTGTTAATTCCATCTAGTCTGATTTATTTAAAGGCAATAATGTTTCCTTATTTATTGATTTTCTTTGCGGATGACCTACCATTGAGGAAAGTGGGGTGTTAAAGTCCTATACCATTATTGTATTGCTATCTATTTCTCTCTTCAGGCCTAGTTAATATTTCATTTATATATTTTGGTGCTTCTATGCTGGGTGCATAAATATTTGCAAATGTTATATCTTCTTGTTGCAATGTATTTGTCTCTTGTTACAGTCCTTGTAAAGTCTTTTTTGTCAGGTATTGTTATAGATACCCCAACTTTCTTTTGGTTTCCATTTGCATGGAGTATCTTTTTCCATCCTTTCACTTTTAGTCTGTGTCCTTACGTCTGAAGTGAATCTCTTATAGGCAGCACATTGATAGGTATTGTTTTTTTATACATTCAGCCACTATGTCTTTTGATTGGAGAAGTTAGTCTTTTTACATTTAAAGTAATTACTGATGGGTATGTACTTATTTTAATTTTGTTAATTATTTTCTGATTATTTTGTGTTCTTGTTCCTTTCTTCTCTTGCTCTTTTCCTTTATGATGTGATATTCCCGTAGTGGTATGCGTAGATTCCTTTACCTTTTATGTACCTACTGTTCAGTTTTGCTTGTGGTTATCATGAGGCTTACATAAAACAGCTTATATTTGTAACAGTCTGTTTTAATTTGATAACTTAAGTTTGAGCACATTCTAAATCTCTGCATTTTTATCCCCCTCACACATCATGTTTTAGATTTTTTATGTCACAATTTACATCTTTTTATCTTGTGTATTTCTTAGGTTATTATATAGTTATTTTTACTAGTGTTGTCTTTTAACTTTCATACTAGCTTTTTTTTTAAGATTTTATTTATTTATTTATTTATTTATTTATTTATTTATTTATTTATCTATTTATCAGAGAGAGAGAGTACACAAGCAGGGGGAGCAGCAGGCAGAGGGAGAAGCAAGCTCCCCGTTGAGCAAGGAGCCGAGAAGCAAGCTCCCCGTTGAGCAAGGAGCCTGATGTGGGACTTGGTATCAGGACCCTAGGATCATGACCCGACCCAAAGGCAAATGCTTAACTGACTGAGTCACCGAGGCATCCCTCATACTAGCTTTATAAGTGCATGACACACCACATTTCAAAATTAGGTTTTCCTGAATTTTACCATATATTTACCTTTACCAGTTAGAGTTCTACTTTCATATGTTTTCCTGTTACCAATTAGTACCCTTTCATTTCTGCTTAAAGAAGTCCCTTTAACATTTCTAGTAAGACCAGTCTAGTGGTAAACTCCTTAATCTTTGCTTATGTTGAAAACTTTCTCTCTCCTTTCATTCTAAATTATAACTTTGCTAGGTAGAGTATTCTTGGTGGTGTTGTTTTTTTTTTTCTTTCACATTTTGAATATATCATGCCACTCTCTTCTGGCCTACAAAGTTTCCATTGAATAGTCTTCTCATAGCCTTATATGTAACAAGTTCTCTTTCTCTTGCTGTTTTTAAGATTTCTCCTTGTCTTTAACTTTTGATACTACAATCATAGTGGGTCTTGGTATGGGTCCTTTTGGGTTCATCTTCTTTGAAACGTCTTGGGCTTCCTTGATCTTGATGTTTGTTTCATTCCCCAGGTTAGGGAAGTTTTCTGTCATTATTTCTTTAAATAAGTTTTCTGACTCTTTTTCTCTCCTGAAACACCTAAATGTGGATGTTGGACACTTGATGCTGTCCTACAAGTCCCTTAGGCTCTCTTTACTTTTTTCTTTTTTCATTTTTGCTGCTTTGGTTGGGTGAGTTCCAGGACCCTATCTTTAAGTTCACTGATCCTTTCTTCTGCCTCATGTAGTCTGTTGTTGAACTTCTCTATTGTATTTTTCATTTGGGTTATTGTATTCTTCAGCTCTGTGACTTCTTTTTTGGTACCTTCTTATACTTTCTCTTTGTTGAAATTCTTACTTTGTTTATCTGTTCTTCTCCTGAGATTGATGAACAACTTTATGACCATGACTTTGAGCACTTTATCAGGTAAAGCACTTACCTCTGTTTCATTTACATTTTTTTTTGAAGTTTTATCTTTTTGTTTGTTTGTTTTTGGAACATATTCATCTCTGTGTCTTTATTTTCCTTGATTCTCTGTGTTGGTTTGTATGTATTACATAAAACAGCCACATCTCCCAAGCTTCAAGGAGGGGCATCATGTAGAACATGAAGCTTATTGTTTAACCTTGCCCTAGCTCTTCGTTGTTCTCAAACCTTTATGACTGTCCAAGCAGCTTACTTTATTTTTAGTGCCTCTCAGTAGTTGAGGGTCTACTAAGACCTCTCAGTGTCCCAAAAGGGAAGATCTCAGTCAGCACCTAGATTCAGATTGATTGAAAGTGAGACCCATGGGCAACAGCTTTTAGAGTATGGAAATAATATAGTCCTATGGGACTGCAAGCATAAATAAGCCTTACTAGCCACCAGAGCCATATGATCTAGAGGTGTCCCCTGGGCAGCAGCTACCAGACTCAGGCCACCAGATGAGTGTACAAGCTCTTTTCTGGAAGATACTGACAATCTATAGCAAAGCAGAAGCAGAGTGCAAAGATGACATCCACCAGCCTCCATCCCTGGAAAGCACCTTTCGCAGAAACTGGTGGTGTGTTTCACTCTGCTCTTTGCACTGTGCCCTCGGGATAGTAGCCAGCCAAGAACTGTCTCTGTTGCAGTCACCTTCCTGGAACCCAAGGAACATGAGCCCTGTTGCCCACAAGATCTAGGGGATCAAGGGACATTAGACAGTAGCCTCAAATACCAGGCACTGGGCATAAAAATCAGGGCACCAGATATGAGTACAAGCTTCTCTCTGGAAGATACTGACCTCTAGAGAGTGGCAAAAGGAAAGCACAATGATAACACCTGCCCTCTAAGGTCTCTGGAGAGCATGACATTCAGCTGTTAGGTGTGTATTTAATTAGAAGGCTGCCCCTCAGGCCACAGCTCTGAATATAAGATAATAAGCCTCTTTCACAGAAAGATTGGGCATCTTATTCTGTTGCCTCTTTACCATGGCCTTGGGGTGGTAGCTGGTTAAGAACTCTTGTTTTTTGGGGCACCTGGGTGGCTCAGTCATTAAGCATCTGCCTTCAGCTCAGGGCGTGATCCCAGAGTCCTGGGATCAAGCCCCACATCAGACTCCTCTGCTGGGAGCCTGCTTCTTCCTCTCCCACTCCCCCTGCCTGTGTTCCCTCTCTCGCTGGCTGTCTCTCTGTCAAATAAATAAATAAAATCTTTAGGAAAAAAAAAAAAAAGAACTCTGTTTTTTATCTTTTATCTTTTTGTTTTTTTAAATAGGCTCTACACCCAACATGGGGCTTGAACTCACAAGACTGAGATCAGGAGTCCTGTATTCTACCAACTGAGCCAACCAGGTGCCCCTAGGAACTCTATTTTTATTTGTTACAGACCTGTGGGACCAACAAGTATAAGTTCCACTGGCCACCAGGGCCAAGTGACCTAGGGATGTCCCCTGGGCAGCAGCTGCAACAATCAGGTGGCCAAATGAGGGTACAAGCCCCTTTCTGGGAGATACCAGTACACTTGAGCAAGTCAGAGAGCACGAGGATGGTGCCTGCTAGCCTCCATCTTGGGGCAGTATTTTAGTAGACTAGATGTGTGTCACATTAGGCTAATGCTTTAAGATAAGCAAATAAGCCTCTTTCACAAAATCCTAGGCACTTTTCAGTTGACTACCTCTGTGCTGGTCTT
Organism: Ursus maritimus; assembly: GCF_017311325.1. Classification (NCBI taxonomy): domain Eukaryota; kingdom Metazoa; phylum Chordata; class Mammalia; order Carnivora; family Ursidae; genus Ursus; species Ursus maritimus. The sequence goes on along the minus strand of NW_024423897.1, from coordinate 4,359,545 downwards.
TGGGGGTGGGTGAGTCTGTGCACACAGCCCTTTAAAATTGTTCCTTAGTTCTCATAGCCTTGTAGTTGTGGACTGAAGCCTCTTAGCTTTCAAAGATAGATGTTTTGAGGCTCATCTCTCAGTGCAGGTCTTAAAAGTTGGAGTGGCAGAGGTGGAGTTCAAACCATTCGCTCCTCAGTGAGAAGCTTGGGGTTTTGAGTTCCCTTCTGGTTATGGGCACCACACTAAGGGTGGGCTTCATAGGAAGAGTGTGTCTGAGTCTCTCCTATCCGCTTCTATGTGAGTTTTCTCTGTTTCACCCAATGCGTAGACATTATTCAGCTGGTTTGGGTGTTTTTTGTTTTATTTGTTTTTGTTTGTTTTTCAGAGGAAATTGTTCCATCTGTAGCTGTAGATTCAGTGTGTCTATGGGAGGAGGTGAGTTCAGGATCCTTGTACATCATCAGCTTGGACTGGAGCAGATATATTTTTGGGGCATCCACAATTCAGCCCCCCCATCTGTCTTCTGGCCTCCATTCTAAGTCAGGAGTCATTCAAGTTGTTGTTCTGCGGTATGTAATTTTTCATTTTTCTTTGGTGCTTTCAAGATTTTCTTTTTATTTTTCGGGGTGCCTGGGTGGCTCAGTCTTTAAGCGTCTGCCTTCGGCCCAGGGCGTGATCCCAGGGTCCTCAGATCGAGCCCTGCATCGGGCTCCCTGATCTGCTGGGAGCCTGCTTCTTCCTCTTCCACTCCCCCTGCTCGTGTTCCCTCTCTTGCTGGCTGTCCCTCTCTGTCAAATAAATAAATAAAGTCTTTATTAAAAAAAGATTTTCTTTTTATTTTTGGTTTCAGCAGTTTGATTGTGATGTGCCTGAGTATGGCTTCTTCATATTTTTCCTGCTTAAGATCTGCTGACCTTGAATCTGTAAATTTGTATCTTTCACCAGATTTGGGGCATAATCAGTCATTTCTGCAAATAGTGTTCTGTCCTGTCTTTATCTCCTCCTCCTGGATATTATCCTGTAGGTCCCTCAGTCTCTGTTCATTTTTCCCCCATCTTTTTTCTGTCTTCTGTAGATTGGGTAATTTCTTTTAATAACTCTTTCCTCTATTACCTCCACTGCACTGTTAATCCCATCTACTGAATTTTTTATTTTGGGTATTGTTTTGTTCAATTCTAGAATTTCTGTTTGTTTTTTTAAAATATGTATAGATTCCATTTTTCTGCTGTGACCTCCTAACCTTTCATTCATTGAAAATCTATTTTCCTTGATTCCACTGAGTATGATTATAATAAACTCTTTACAATCCTTATCTATAAATTTCAAAATCTAGGTCTTCTGAAAATTGGTTCCATGAACTGTCTTCTCTCTGGAAAGCAGGTTACATTTTCCTGCTTCTTTGTAAAGTAATTTTATACGGTATCCTGGGTGTTCTGAAGGTCATACTGTGGAGACTGGATTCTGTTGTATTTTTCTGAAGAACGGTTTTGTTTTCGTTGTTGTTTTTATAGAGGCAGTTAATTTGGCTGTATTCATACTGTAAACTTTCGTCTTCTGGGCATCAGCCCAAATCGCAGCTCAGTTCTTTTATTCTTAGCTGGGCTGCTTGCAGTCGGTCCCGTGTGTGTGTAGTTCTTGAATGAACTAGAGTTTAGGCAGTGTTTGCATACACAGTCTGGGGCTTCTCCTCTCTCTCTCTCCTTTCTGGGATCTCATCCCTTCTCACTTTGCAGCAACATAGTTGTCCCCAAGTTTGTTCTCTCATTTTTAAGACTGGAGAGACAGAATTTCTTTCAGTTTTAGCTGCCTTGCATAGCACCAACCGCACTGTACCCTTAAGCTAAAAGCTGCAAAAATTGGAAACTCATCTCATGCTGTTCTCTTCTTTCAAGTTTTAACTCCCTTCCAGTATATACTTGCCTTTATTTACTCTCTAGTGTCTTCAGGTGGTTGTTGTTGTCTTTTTGCTTTTGTTTTGCATTTGGTCTAAAGTTTACAGTAGTTACCTGTGGAAATTACAGGTTTAGTCATTACTCAGCCATACCACAATATACCCTAGTTTTATCCTTTTCCGTCAGCTCAGTGTAGGGAACCTCCTCCAGTGAAGCCACAGGGATCAGCTAAAGTTGAGGCATTAGTGGGACTCAAAACTGAAAGACCATTAAGTCACCCAGTAAAGTTTGGAGCCATATTTTCAAATGCAGACTGTGCTGTCTCTAAAGCCAAAAGAGGCCTACCAAACATGATGCTTCTTTCTTAGTGTTAGAAGTCTCAAGGTACGATAATAATTCCCGTACTCTAATGGCCATGTGCTGGCATAACATGCCCCAGATCATGGATTCTTATCTCCCAACCTCTGGAACACATGATCTTACCAGGGTATTTAGAGTAGTTGCCACTTCTTGCTCATCAGGTCCAGTTAATATTATGTATCTATATAATAGACCAATGTAATGTTACATGGAAGGTCCAGAAAGTCAGGATCCATTGGGCTATGTTTTGACAGAGATCAGGAGAGTTAGTGGGAGAGCCCTGAGGCAAGACAATGAATGTATACTGTTGACCATCCTGGGTAAATGCAAATTGCTTCTGATCTTTCTTCCTGATGGATATTGAAGGAAATACATTCATTAGATCAATAGCTGCATGCTATGTAAGAGAAGCTCTGTCGCTTCATTCTAGTCTAGATACATCATGCAGAGCAGTTGCAGAGCGCCTACCACTCAGTTAAGTTTGCAGGACTCCTCTGTCATCTATGGTTTTCTTACAGACGAGACTGGTAAACTGAAATGGGATATAATAGGGGACTACTACCCTTGTATCCCTTATGTTTTTAGGGTTAGCACATCATTCCGCCCAAGAGGCAGTATTGTTTGTGAATTATTATCTCAGCCAGACTTGGGGTGGAGAGTTGTGGTTCAGGAGCTTTCATTTGGCCTTTCCTACTACAATAGTCCTTATTACATAGGTCAAGGAAGTAATGTCTGGGCTCTCCGAGACACTGAGTATGTGCAACCTGATTATGCATTTGGATACCAAGGAAATGATCACTAGGTGCATCTGCGAAGATTTGGACCCACTGTAAGAAAGACCTGGGTCAGAACTACATATATTACCTGGCCTCCAGAATCCTTGCTCTAATGATAGGTCTTTGATGTGCTTTAGTTTTGGAACTTTTAATGCCCTCGTCAGTACTCTGTCATGGTAGTTCCAGCATACTATCTCATTTAATGTGGGCATCCATTTTTTCCAAGTATTGAAATACTATCCCACTATTAGAATCAGCTCCAAGGCCCCTTGTCAGTGTGTTAAATATTGAGTCCTGGAAGAGTATCCCCATATCAACAAACACTCCTTTAAGCAGACTAATATTCCATTGCACACCCCAAACCCTGCGTCAGCATCCTCAAGGTACATTTATAAGCCGGTGCTCTTGGTTCTTGCTGATACATAGTAGCCTGCTCCTGTAGCTCCTTTGGTCAATAATCCTTTTCCATCCTTCACAGGGCCAGCACTTCCCCACAATGGTCATGCTGAGACTTAACCCTAGTTATTGGCCTAGTGTCCAGGAGGGGATGGGGGATGATCTTGAGGAAGGCAGGTGTTGTGCAAGACATCTGCCTCAGTGGAGGCCTCTGAGTAGTTCCTGCAAGGTGGGGGCTGCTGTTGTCCTCTAGCAAGGAGAAGTGATTCTGGGCGCTTTTGTGTGCTCACATGTTCAGAGGGATCTAAAGGTTTTATGTTCTCAAGTGCATCTTCCCAGTCTGTGTAACAGTGCGAACACTTGCAAAGACCCATCTATAGGACAGCCCAGTGGCTGTGGACTCGTGGTGTCTGCTGTTGCTCACCTGGGATTGGTTGTAGTAAGCCAGTGTGCAAGGAGGCTTGTCGAGCTAAAGCTTTGACTTGCTTGAGTTGGGTATGAATCACTTGCTTTGGTTCCTGTGTATCTTATGACCCTGTCAGTCACTTCCCCCGCCCCCAGACTGAACTTGCAGCATGATTATACAAACCTCTGTGTAGAAAACAGAGATTCCTTATTCTCTGAGATGTTAAGCTCTAGCCAATCAGTTTCTGTCCCTCTAGCCTAGTACGTCTGAACTTCATTTCTTGTTATGTATTTAAACTTTTCTCTATACTCTAGGTTTTTTTTACCTCCCATGGTCAGGTGGAGAGGAAGCTTCCCCTGTGTATAACTATACTATCACCTATTTTTCTTTTTATAGATTTATTTATTTATTTAAGAGAGAGAGAGAGAGCGACAGCGAGAGAGAGATTCAGAGAACAAGTGAGGGGAGGGGCAGAGGGAGAAGCAGACTCCCTGAGGAGCAGGAAGCCCCATGTGGGACTCGATCCCAGGACCCTGGGATCATGACCTGAGCCAAAGGCAGACATTTAACCAGACTGAGCCACCCAGACGCCCCCATTTTTCTTTTTAAAATATTATCATCACAGAACTGATTGTACACAGGGCTTGTAATAAAATGTTAACACTGTGCTGTGAAACCACCATGGTAAATCTCCATTGAAGGGGACTTCAAAGGCACCTGAAAGTGGAGTGTTACATCTATGACTTTATTTCTCGCTTCCTGAGTATATTAAACCTAATTTTCACCCTTTCATTCTGTTTCAGCCTTCTGCATAAGAAGGCTGAAAGGGTATATCTTCTGCCCATCATACTTTGTAATTAAACATTAAAACAAAAAAACAAAACCCTCACCCCAAGTCTCAGGTTCCACTCACTCCCCATCAAGGGCCTGACTTTAGTGTGGGAGATAAACTGAGGCTGCAGAGTTAGCCACTGCTGAAGTTCTGTTCTTAGAATATAGTCCTGTGCCTGGTCTTCAATGTGATTTACTTTCCAGATAGAGTAAATAACAGTCTAAAGACTGTCTAAAGAGGCAGCTTTTTAAATAGACTTCCACTTCTTGCCTTAAATTAGTAACTATCTGTCTTGAGCCTAACATTTTCTCTCTTCCGTGCATCAGTAGCATCCAGCAACAATAAACTGTACAGCCCTTTAAATTATGGTTTCCTCTGTATACATAAACTCATGCAACCCCTGTCAGCTGTATCTGGTTCCAGGTCAACAAAGGTACATATTTTGTTATTTTTTTTAGTGATGAAATGTTTATTTAAGAAAATTTACTAAATCTTAGTAATGAGGTCGGAAAAGACATTAGGGTTTGAAGCCGATGGCCAAGAAAGAATTCTTGAGACATCTTTGGTGCAAAAAGGTGGTTTTATTAAAGCACAGGGACAGGACCCATGGGCAGAAAGAGCTGTTCAAGGTACGTATTTTAGTAATGGCAGTGCTGTGGCATTCCAGGTGCTAACAGCATGCATTTCCATCAGTAAAAACGTGCTTATTGCCACCTGGCCAGCAAGTGATCAAATTCCAAAATCTCTTCCTTAGAGTCTATTTCCTAGGACCATGACCAGTTTCAGATGTCTTTGGTAGGTTTCTTCAAAAGCAGACTATGGGAGCAAGGAATCAATATTAAGAAAATGCTCCAGGGAAAAACTGGAAAATGACTAGAAGAAGCAGGATAGGGGAGGGGAAAAGCAAAGCAAGGGGGAGACCTCTAAGTCCCATGGAGGGTGGCTTCAGCCTAATCCCATAGGAGAACTTTGGAATATCAATGATGCCTCAGCGTTTGTCCTGACTTGTTACAAGGAACCTGGGCTTCCGTCCTCCTACTTTCATACTCCAGACAATCACTAGCTATGACCTGCCTTACGATGGGTGGGTAGATGTAAATTCCCGGGCTCTTCTGACTCTGTGTCTGTAGACACTGTGCCTCCAGGAGCCCAGGAGTTGGCCTTTGAAGAGAGTCTCCAGTGTGGATGGTTAGAAGCGAAAGGCACAAAAGCTGGGGAGGACGTGAGGGTAGCAAATAAAGATCATAAAGGGGACTCGGTTGGAGCACCGACTGTGTCCATTACACACTTGTTACCTTTCCTTCCTTCCCTAACTCTGTTTTCACTTCTCCAACCCCGGAGGAGCCAGGTGCAACCTAGTAAGTGGGGAAGAAGAAGAAGAGAGCAAAGTGGCAGAAATGACGAAGACGTGGACTATATTGGGATAGGCTCCATTATACTGGGGTAACAAGTAGCCCTAAAATCTCAGCAGCTCATACAGGAAAGTTTATGTTTTGCCTGTGCCTCACGTCCTATGTGAAATGGCAGAGGACTGCGCTGCACATGGTCAGCAGGGACTGAAGTTGTTAGAGGGTCCACCATCTTCTTCCGCCCCGTCTTGAACACACAGCTGCCCCAGGTGTTTTCATGGGAGGACTATGCATGGGCTTGTCAGTGTGCTTCAGCACAGGTGTGACAGTCACCTGTCACAAAGCCCTGCCTGACTGCATGGCGACAACAAAGGGGGGAGGGGATCAAACAGTAAAGTTGGTGACTGATCCCAGCATGCCTGTCTTTTTGACTATAAGCTTCTAAGTTTAGTTCAAACTTCAGCTGAGTGGGAAAAAGTTGTAAATCAAATGAAAAAGTAAAACTGGGTAACTAGTACTAATCAAATAAATTTGGAAAATCTATGAAATTTGCTAGAGCTTTTATCACTGAGGCAGGGGGAAAAGAATAGGTAAATTATGAACTAATAGGGTTCCTCAAAAAAAAAAAACTAAAAATAGCCAAAATGCCTCATTGTGTTGTAGTAGTTAAGTAAATTATGTACATTCACAGGTGAGTAGGTTATTTTGTCATTTAAAACTATGTTTCTAGAGAGCTTTTATTGACATTGTTAAATGCTCGTGTTATATGTGAAAAAAGTCAGGATATAAAACTGTATATGAGAATTCCCATCTCTTACCTGGTTTGCTGTAAAGGCCCTAATTGTTACCCTCCTTAATGTCTCTGGTTCTCTAGTATGTTCCTTACACTGCAGCTAGTTACCTAGCTGCCATATAAAGCTGCTGTCTCATGTGGCCTTCAGGATAAAATCCAAATTTCTTTTCATGGTATATATTATATCCGTTTGGTCATGCCTACATCTTCTGCTTCATTTTTCTCAAATACCTACTTCATATCCTGTTCTCAAATTTATATTTCCACCGCAGATATTTCCTGAGCTCTAGATGTATGTAGACAAGTGAATAGACAAGTGACATCCCTCTTTGGTTGTCTCATAGTCATCTCAGATTTAATATATGCACAATTAAGCCTTTTTTTTTTTTTAAGAACTCTTTAAAGTCGAACTTCTGATTCTCTCTCTTCACCACACCAGGTCTTGTCCCGCGCCAATCTTTTCTAACTCAGTAAGTGATACCTCTCCCTACTCAGCCAGCAAAGCCCGAAATTCAGGAGCCATCCTTGAGTGTCAGCTCCTTTTCCAGCACACACTCGGTCCCTCCTGGCCTCGGATTCTTCACTATGGCATGGTAATTCAGCCTCTCAACTTCCCTTTCTCGCTGGCTTGTTCTCTGACTCTACCCAGGTTCACATTACTAAGAGATTCTGATTCTGCTTTGTCCCTGCTGGGTTTTTTTCATGTTCTGAAGGAAATCAACCCATCTTATTGGTTCTGTTTCACGAGTTTTTTAGCGTGCCCCCGCTCTCATGGAATTGGTAAAGAAATGTTTTGCAAACTTTTTCAAAACTTTAGCATCCCAAAGTGCTCGGACATAGACAGGTAGAGGTAGGAAGGACAGAGCTGCAGACTAATTCAGTGGCTGATGGAGGCCCCTGACAGTGTCCACTCTTGTGTCTACATGCTGTTTTACTTCATTTACTTTTGTTTTGTTATCTAGCCTTTTTACTTGTTTTTAATAACCACTTTTTTGAAATACAACTCACCTACCATAAAACTCACCCTTTAAAAGTGTACAAAGAGTAGAGTTTTATAGTATATTCATAGTTGTGCAGCCATTATCACTACCTCATTTTGGAACACTTGATTCCTCTTTAAACTTTTGTTTTCACCTCTCTCATGAAAAATTTCAAATTATGTCCTTTATCTCCTTAAACATAGTAAACATAGAGGTTTTATACTTGGAGTTAGATTACTCCAGTATCTAGTGTGCTTGTTGGTGTTTCTAACGTCTGTTGTTTCTGCTGGTTTCAGTTATAACATTTTCCTTGTGTGCCTAGTTATGTTTCAGTTGAGTGCTAGATTTTTTTTTTTTTAAAGATTTTATTTATTTATTTGACAGAGATAGAGACAGCCAGCGAGAGAGGGAACACAAGCAGGGGGAGTGGGAGAGGAAGAAGCAGGCTCCTAGCGGAGGAGCCCGATGTGGGGCTCGATCCCATAACGCTGGGATCACGCCCTGAGCCGAAGGCAGACGCTCAACCGCTGTGCCACCCAGGCGCCCCGAGTGCTAGATGTTTTATTTGTAAAACTGTTTGCAGAAATTGTTGAAACCTAAGATGGCGTACTCCTCTAGAGAGGATTCACTTTGCTTCTGCCAGGTGCTGGTGAGCGCTAACAATCCTGGATTACCCCAGGCCTTTTCAGAGATTTTGATTAGCAGAAGGAGAACTGCAAACCCCATGATGCTTGTCAATATCAGCTTTACTCTTGTTCATGGGTATACCCCTTTGTGGTTCCTACAAAGGTAATGATTTCACTTGGGTTCTCTCCACTCTGTCCTTATCTGGCCCTGGGCTCTAATCTTCATGCTCTTAGCCATGGGAGGTTGTCAGTTGCTCAGTTCCACGATTCCTTTGTAATTGAGTTATAATTGACATACAACATATTAGTTTGAGATATACAACACACTGATTTAATATTTTCATATATTGTGAAATGATCTTCACATTAAGTCTAGTTAACATCCATCACCATGCATACTGTCAAAAGTTGAGGAAAAATACAGAAGTAAAACCAATGAATCACTGAAATAGTAATTGATAAAAGTATATTGTGCACGCACCAGAAAGACACTTTGCAAGCCAGGAGCACTCAAAACATGGAATGAGGCTTAGAGGTTTATTATTATAAACTAGCTTATATAGTGTAGAGACAGTGACTTTATTCTTCATAGTGATTGGTTATAATATTAGAATTTGCTTAGATGATAGGGAATTATTGGTTACCTCATGGGGGAACAACTCAAGTTTCGCTTATGATTTCCAGAGGCATAAACAAGAAGAGACCCAGGTCGAGTTAGCCTCACTTGCCTTGCAAGATAAGCTCCAAGACAAGCTCTAGTCTCCATATGTGTTTGATTCTAACAATTTCTTTTTGGTCATTCTCTTAGCAAGCTGAGTGTAGCCAACTAGTATAGCGTTATTCTTGGTTACCACCGTTGACGTAGCCAGACTAAAGAATCACACATTCACTGTTTCCAGTAGTTGAGTCCTCAGGATGGAGGGTCTTGTAGTTACTGTTGCCAGCAGTCAGATCATCATCATATATGTGGGAGGTCAGATCGTTGAGTTCCTCAAGTTGTCTAATCCTGGTGGATATAATTAGAGGTGTGAGTGGCTGCCCAAAGGCATTCAAAACTCTTGAGAGGATACAACACACTAGAGAGATTGATATGATTGATAACTCTAAGAAGAGTAATAGCCAAGGGTTGAAAAATTCCGCAGAGATTCCCAGAAGCCAAGATTTAACAAACTAATCAACTTAAATGGGTTCTAATCAAATTCAGGTTTTACCTTTCTAATTCAATCTACATTTTTTTAGTTATTTTGCATAGCCACAATAGATGTATTTAACAATCACATATCCTCATGATTATTTTGGACATCATGACCATCAATCAGGATGTTTTATTTCAGCAGGCAGAATTATAGATGACCTTCCACCTTAACTAGGCCTCTATGATGTGAGCAATCAAGTAATTTAATAAGAGGCATTTCTATGGAAATAAAAGAAAAACAAGGGTTAATACAAGCTCAAACAAATTATAAATTCATTTTTGAGTTTAGAGAGCAGCCAGTTGAGAAAATTTCTAGATTTGAGTGTGAAGCATTTTTAGAAGATAAATAAGTATGGGGCGCCTGGGTGGCTCAGTCGTTAAGCGTCTGCCTTCAGCCCAGGGCGTGATCCCAGAGTCCTGGAATCGAGCCCCACATCGGGCCCCCTCCTCCCCTGGGAGCCTGCTTCTTCCTCTCCCACTCCCCCTGCTCACGTTCCCTCTCTCGCTGGCTGTCTCTCTCTCTCAAATAAATAAATAAAATCTTAAAAAAAAAAAAAAAGATAAATAAGGATGACAGTTTCAGGCACATGGATTTTCCTGGTTTGCAGTTTGTCCTTGATGATGTCTTCGGGTGTTGAACTTTGTCGAGTGGTGGCCCATACAGCAACAGGCATGAAGATTGTCTTCAAACGTGATCTACTGTGGTGATTTCTCCGGAGTTTACCAAGTAGATAACAAAACCACAGACAGTTAACAAGACTAGAATCTGATGATGGGTACACTACAGTTTTCTATTAAAATACAGTTTTTTTGTAGTTACCCCATTTTTATCAAAGATACATCAGTGAAACTAATTTGTAAAAATTAAGTCTAGTCTTATTAAATTTGGGTTATTTACATAAATGTAGTAAAAACAGTAATTCAATGCTTATTCTCAAATATGACATTTCAGTCAAACTTTTGGCAATATCCATGGGGCTTTATTGGCTCCATAAAGTCAACCTTAGTTTTTAAAAATTTCCTGGTAATAAGGAATCTCAGGTTAGACCTTTAAAGTCTCTTTAGGCTAAGAGCGAAGCTCAGGATTTGTCTAATTGTGTCCTGTTAGAAGGAGAACAGATTCTTTTAGAGCTTTTATAAATACCTATATTGTCATGAAAAATAAGAATGTTTACTAAGAGTTTCTGAATTCTGGAGGGATCAGAGAGGGAGCAAAAGATCATATTTCAACTTTTGTTTACAAAAGTATACTTTATCAAATTGCTGTAAGTTGTAAATAGCTTAGAAGAGAAAAGGGGGTCCTTTAAATCTGGAAAACAAAACAAAGAACAGTGTTCTAATGGAATCATTAAAAAATTCCATTTTTTATTTTTGTTTTAACTTAGTGTTATATTAGTTTCAGGTGTACAATATAGTCATTCAACAATTGCATATATCACCCGGTGCTCATCACAAGTGTACTCCTCAGTCCCCATCACCATTTCACCCATTGCCCCCAACAACCTCCTTTCTGATAACCATCGGTTTGTTCTCTGTAAGTTAAGAATCTGTTTCTTGGGGCGCCTCGGTGGCACAGCGGTTAAGCGTCTGCCTTCGGCTCAGGGCGTGATCCTGGCGTTCTGGGATCGAGCCCCACATCAGGCTCCTCCGCTATGAGCCTGCTTCTTCCTCTCCCACTCCCCCTGCTTGTGTTCCCTCTCTCGCTGGCTGTCTCTATCTCTGTCGAATAAATAAATAAAAATCTTTAAAAAAAAAAAAAAAAAAAAAAGAATCTGTTTCTTGGTGGATGCCTGGCTGGCTCAGCCAGTCGATCATGTAACCCTTGATCTTGGGGTCATGAGTTCAAGCCCCACGTTGGGCATAGGGCTTACTTTAAAAAAAAAATAAAATAAAAAGGAGTTTGTTTCTTGGTCTTTCTCTCTTTTCCTTTGTTCATTTGTTTCGTTTCTTAAATTCCACATGTGAGTGAAATCATATGGTATTTGTCTTTCTCTGACTGATTTCTTTTGCTTAGCACTATACCCTCTGTTTCCATCCATGTCATTGCAAATGGCAAGGTTTCATCCTTTTTATGTCTCCACTGTATATATATTCCACTTTCTCTTTATCCATTCATCTATTGATGAACACTTGGGCTGCTTCCATAATTTGGCTACTGTAAATGCTGCTGTAAACATAAGGGTACATGTATCATTTTGAATTCGTGTTTTTGTATTATTGGGGTAGATACCCAGTGGTACATTTCTGGATTGTAGAGTAGTCCTTTTTTAACTTTTTGAGGAACCTCCATACTGTTTTCCACATTGTCTGCACCAGTTTGCATTCCCACCAAGCATGCAAGAGGGTTCCTTTTTCTCCACATCCTCACCAACACTTCTTGTTTCTTGTGGCTGTTTTTTAAGTTTTCGTTTATTTTCTCATTTAAGTCATCTCTACACCCAACCCGACGCTCAAACTCATGACCCCAAGATCAAGAGTTACATGCTCTACTGACTGAGCCAGCCAAGCTCCCCGTTCTTGTGTTTTTAATTTTACCCATTCTGACAGGTGTGAGGTGATACCTCATTGTAGTTTTGATTTGCATTTTTTTATTTGTATTTATAATCATCTTCATCAGTTTATTCAAAGACCTATACTTTGGTTTTGTTTCATCTTGGGTTAGCAGCTTTATGAATCAATCAGCTTTCCACTAGATTTTTAGAAATTCTTATCTAGTTCGGTGTTAATGATTGAAAGTTATCAAAACCTGTATTCTAGAATACTGGTGTCATTTCCATGAATCTTTTTGAAGATGAAGCATCTTTGCCAGTAGTTGATTGTAAATGCTTCCAGAGAAAAATCAAGAGTGAAGCAATAAATGTCTGTGAATGGCAAGACTTCAGAATAGCTTTGGTTAAAGATCTAGTAAGAGTTTGCCCAAAAAAATGATGCAATTGAGCAGCAGATTGTTATCTTTTTGATATATAGTATTGTAAGATAATAACTGGAATTATAACGGATAACATCATACCAGGACATACTACAATTTTAGGAACTTTGTATGATTTCTGGAACAGTTATAGTAATAAGAATATATACTTTTTTTACAAGCAGAGAAAGACAACTATCATATGATTTCTCTCATCTATGGAACATAAGAACTAGAATGATCAGTAGGGGACGAAAGGGATAAAGAAAGGGGGGGTAATCAGAAGGGGGAATGAAACATGAGAGACTATGGACTATGAGAAACAAACTGAGGACTTCAGAGGGGAGGGTGTGGGGGAATGGGATAGGCCGGTGATGGGTAGTAAGGAGGGCACATATTGCATGGTGCACTGGGTGTTATACACAACTAATGAATCATCGAG
>NW_024423897.1:4329848-4346598 GCF_017311325.1 Ursus maritimus | reverse complement strand
CTGAGGGCTACAGAGGGGAGGGGGGTGGGGGAATGGGATAGACTGGTGATGGGTAGTAAGGAGGGCACATATTGCATGGTGCGCTGGGTGTTATACACAACTAATGAATCATCGAGCCTTACATCGAAAACCGGGGATGTACTGTATGGTGACTAACATAATATAATAAAAAATCATTATAAAAAAAAAAAAAAGAATATATACTTTTTTTAAAAAAGATTTTGTTTATTTATTTGACAGAACACAAGCAGGAGGAGCGGGAGGCAGAGGGAGAGGGAGAAGCAGCCCTCCCCCCCCAGCAGAGCAGGGAGCCTGATGCAGGGCTCGATCCCAGGACCCTTGGATCATTACCTGAGCCAAAGGCAGACGATTAACCGACTGAGCCACCCAGGCGCCCCTATATTAATAACATATAACCAGGGGCATCTGGGTGGCTGGGTCTGTTAAGCATCTGCCTTTGGCTCAGGTCATGATTCTGGAGTGCTGGGGTCGAGCCCCACATTGGGCTCCCTGCTCCACGAGGAGTCTGTATCTCCCTCTGCCCCTCCCCTTGTTCATGCTCTCTCTCTCACTCTCTCAAATAAGTAAAATATTTTTTTTAAATATCATATAACCATATGAATATAATCTAAGAAGATTGAGCATTACTTTTTATTCGACAGTATTTCCCATGAAGTTTAACATATCAAATAAGCCTAAGTAATATTTCTTTTTTACACAGAGAACACAACTTTTGAGATTTTTCAGGGTTCTTCAGGAAAATCCCCAGTTAGTTCAAGGTCAAGAAGACTTTATTCAGAGTATGATTTGCCGAAATTTGTTAAGAATGTCAAAAGATTTGGGGCATCAGGGTGGCTCAGTCAGTTAAGCATCCAACTCTTGGTTTACTCAGGTCTTGATCTCCCGGTTGTGAGATTAAGCCCCACATCAGGCTCCACACTGAGCATGGAGCCTGCTTGAGATTCTCTCTCCTCTCTCTCTGCCCTTCCCCCTCTCTAAAAAGTAATAATAAATAAAATTTTTTAAAAAGTCAAAAGATTTAAAACCTTTGATCATATAGGATAGCAATTCACTGTGAAACAATACTTAGTTATCCATTCAACCAAAGTGACAATTAAAAGATTTCAAAGGCAAAAATAGAAAGTCATATATTTGTTTAAAAAAAAACAGCTCTTTTAATAGAGAAGACTCCGTTTTTTTTAAGTAACCAAAAGCATGATAAAGACAACATGAACCACAGAAAATTATTTTGATAAAGCATAGAATCTTTGTTTTCTAGGCAGATTACTTAAAAAGCAAAGAAAAACCTTTCATAATCTTATCAAGAGCAGATAAATAGTCCAAGAAAACTTTGTCCTTTTAGCAGATGAAAGGAAATTAAGTTATAGTTTTATATAAATACATTATATATTAAAGCTTATTTTTAAAAACCCTTAGGGGTGCCTTTGTGACTCAGTAGGTTAAGCATCCGACTCTTGATTTTGGCTCAGGTCATGATATCAGGGTTGTGGGATCGAGCCCTGCATCAGGCTCCATGCACAGTGGGGAGTCTGCTTGAGATTCTCTCTCCCTCTGCCCCTCCCCCCACTTACATGCACACTTGCTCATTCTCTCTAAAATAAATAAATCTTTTTTTAAAATCAAAAATAAAAACCCTTACGGTAAATCTATTCAATTTTACCCAGCTTTGACCTCACAACATAAAATATCTTTTCTGCATACGTTCTGCAACTTTCTATTTCCATTTAGGCTCTATCCCACTCTTTTTACTTTCCTATTCTGGAACAGCCAGTCATTTTACCTTAGACAACAGTACTCTCTTTTTTCATTATGAAAACACATCCTATATTCTTTGCATACTATGCACGTAAATACACCTGATTTTCTTCCCACATTTTGTATACAGAATTGCTTCCTTTTACTTTTACTGTTTCTAGGAGGTTTATTTTTACATATTGATTGTAAGTTTTAACTATTAGTGATCTTTACCTTCCAGTGAAAACTAAGGCACAGGCAGTTGTGAACTGTGTTTCATACACTAGCACCCCATAGTAGACTAGCAAACTTATAAATACATAGTTATAGAAACGTACAGTTTTTAGGGGCGCCTGGGTGGCACAGCGGTTAAGCGTCTGCCTTCGGCTCAGGGCGTGATCCCGGCGTTCTGGGATCAAGCCCCACATCAGGCTCCTCCCCTAGGAACCTGCTTCTTCCTCTCCCACTCCCCCTGCTTGTGTTCCCTCTCTCGCTGGCTGTCTCTCTCTGTCAAATAAATAAAATCTTAAAAAAAAAAAAAAAAGAAACGTACAGTTTTTAGAGACATGTTTTTTGTAGTATAATTTTTCAATGTGGCAATATTAATAGACTCACATATCTTTAGTCTCTTTAAAAATTAAAAAGCCAAAAGTAGGGGCACCTGGGTGGCTTAGTCGGTTAAGTGTCTGACTCTTGATTTCAGCTCAGGTCTTGATCTGAGGGTTGTGACTGCGTTGGGCTCCACAGTGGACATGGAGCCTACTTGAAATGAAATGAAGTGAAGTTTCAGGCCAAAAGTAGATAAACATGTTTAGCTATCAGTATCTCAGTATATTATCTTATTTGAGAATGACCTATTCATATTCAATGAATATTCATTATATAGTTTAACTTTATGTAAACTTTTATTTAAGTGTATTTAAATTACTTGTTTTTAACAATTATGCTTAGATTAGACATGAAACTGCTAACCATCATTTTTTCTTCTTGACAAATTTTGCAACAGAAATATAGCATGAGCTTATTTGACTGGTAAACCCAGATAGAAAAATTGCATGCTTGCATTACATTTATGTTGATAATTCTGAATACATGCCTATATTTATTAAACCGACAAACTTAAACTACTTTCTGTTTATCAAAGATTATCCCACATCATGTGAACTTGGAAAACATTTGGTTTAGGTTATGTATTTCTGAATTTTAGGAATAGTTAATTTATACAAGTGTTTCTTTCACTTTTAGCCAGTTAAATAGAACTCTTTTAAAAATATCACATATACACACATAGATATACATAAGCGTACAGACACACACAGAGATCTTATATTTTCACCTTAAAATTTTTGCTATGTCTCGGGTACAGTAATAAAGAACTCAAAAGATTAGGTGGATCCAGAAATGTATTTGGCAGAGAGACTAAGTTAAGGTTGCCTGGTTAGATGGCCAAAGTTTTTTTTACTAAAGTTTGCTTGCTGTAAGGATTCTTCTGCAGAAGCTATTTTTGGAGTCGTTTTGCCTTTTAGAAGCTTCTACATACCAGTCAAAGAATGCATTCCATTATCTCTGAGAGTTTTGATCCTCCCTTTTCAAGGGTGTTGTTTAAGGTGTATTTATCTTAAGTTAAAGTTTCCTCCAAGGGGGCCACTACAATTCCAAATTATCTGAAAGTTCACTCATTTTCCACAAGTACACAAGATCCAGGGCGCCTGGGTGGCTCAGCTGGTTAAGCGTCTGCCTTTGGCTCACGTCTTGATCCCAAGGTCCTGGGATCAAGCCTTGTGGAGGGTTCCCTGCTCAGCGGGGAGTCTGCTTCTCCCTCTCCCTCTGCCCCTCCTCCCAGTTTGTGCTCTCTCAAGTGCACACTCCCTGTCTCGTGCTTTCCCTCTCTCTCTCTCTCAAATAAATAAATACAATCTTAAAAAAAAATACACAAGATCCTCATCCATGAGTTTGGAATTTCCCTCCTCTTCTGTTTTTCAGAAGAGTTTGGGATTGATTGGTATTAATTCTTAGGATGGTTAGAATTCACCAGTGAAGCCATCTGGTCCTGGACTTTCATTTGTTGGGAGGTTTTTTATGGTGATTCAGTCTCCTTATTCTAATTGATATATTCAGACCTCCTATTTCTTCATGATTCAGTCTTCTAAGGTTGTGTGTTTCTGGGAATTTTTCCTTTTAGGTTGTCCAGTTTGATGGTGTTTGTGTTTCTGTGGTATCAGTAATGTCTCCTTTTTCATTTTTTATTTTATTTGAACGCTTTTCTTTTTTTCTTGATGAGTCTAAGCCTGGTTGGTTTGCCATTTTTACCTTTTCAAGCTTAGTTTGGTCTTTTCTATTGACTTTTTAGTTTCTCTTTCATTTATTTGTTCTCTGATCTTTGTTATATCCTACCCTCTACTAACTTTGGGCTCTTCTTTTTCTAGTTCCTTGAGATGTCAAGTTAGGTCACTTATTTGAGATCTTTCTTGTTTCTTGATAGAGGCCTTTATTAGTATGAACTACCCTCTTAGAACTACTTTTATTGCATCCCATAAATTTGGGGATGTTGTATTTTCATTAGTCTCAAGGTATTTTTTTTTAATTTCTCTTTTGATTTTTTTCTTTGACCCATTGGTGTTCAGTAGCATGTGGTGTGATCTCCACATAGTGGTGAATTTTGCAGTTTTCTTCTTGTAATTGATTTCTAGTTCCATATCATTGCAGTTGGAAAAGATGCTTGATATGATTTCAGTCTCCTTAATTTATTGACTTGTTTTGTGGACTAAGCTACGATCTAGCCTGAAGAACGTTCTATGTGTGCTTGAGAAGAATGCACTGTCTATTGCTTTTGGATGAAATATTGTGTGTATATCTATTTTTTTTTAAGATTTTATTTATTTATTTATTCGACAGAGATAGAGACAGCCAGCGAGATAGGGAACACAAGCAGGGGGAGCGAGAGAGGAAGAAGCAGGCTCTTAGCTGAGAAGCCTGATGTGGGGCTTGATCCCATAACGGTGGGATCACGCCCTGAGCCGAAGGCAGACGCTTAACGACTGGGCCACCCAGGCGCCCCTGTGTGTATATCTATTAAATCTTTATGGTCTAACATGTTATTTAAGCCTGATGTTTCTTTATTGAGTTTCTGTCTGGATGATCTATCCATTGATGTAAATGGTACATTAATGTCCCCTACTATCACAATTTGCTATTTCTCCCTTTGGTATGTTTTTTTGGTTTTGTTTTGTTTTTTCTATTTATTTATTGAAGGGCAGAGGAAGAGAGGATCTTAAGCAGACTCCACACCCAGCGTGGAGCCTGATGCAGGCCTTGATCTCACAACCCTGAGATCATGACCTGAGCCGAAATCAAGAGTAAGACACTTAACCGACTGAGCCACCCAGATGCCCCTCCCTTTAGTTATGCTAATATTTCCTTTATATGTTTTAGTGCTCCTGTGTTGGGTGCATAAAGATTTACAAAAGTTACATCTTTTTGTTGAATTGAGTCCTTTATCATTATGTCATGTCCTTGTCTCTTATTACAATCTTTGTTTTAAAGTGGTTTTTTTTAAAGATTTTATTTATTTGAAAGACACAGAGTGAGCACAAGCAGGGGGAGGGGCAGAGGGAGAAGCAGACTCACACACACACACACACACACACACACACATATAAACACTATATATGTGTATATATATGTGTGTGTGTGTGTGTGTGTATATATATATATTTTTTAAGTGTAGCTACCCCAATTTTATTTTGGTTTCCATTTGTGTAGAACATCCTTTTTTATCCCTTTTATTTTCAGTCTGTGTGTGTCCTTACATATGAAGTGAATGTCTTATAGGTACCATGTAGATGGGTTTTGTTGTTTTTATCCATTCAGCTACTCTCTGTCTTTTGATTGGAGAATTTAGTCCTTTTATACTTAAAGTAATTATTGATAGGTATGTACCTATTGTCATTTTGTTCATTGTTTCCTGGTTGTTTTGCAGTTTCTGTCTCTTCCTTTCTTCTTCTCTTGCTGTCTTCCTTTTGGCTTAATGACGTCATTTAGTGGTATGCTCGGGTTCCTTACTTACTATCTTCTGTGTACCTACTATAGGTATTTGCTTTGTGGTTACCATGAGGTTTACTAGAACAATCTATATTCATAACAGTCTGTTTTAAATTTATAACAACTCAAGTTTGAATGCATTTTAAAGTTGTGTGTTTTTACTCTCCCCAGCCTATGTTTTATTTTTTTGTTGTCACAATTTTACATTTATCTTGTATATCACTTGACTAATTATTGTAGTTATGGTTATTTTTACTGCTTATTCTTTAACCATCCTACTAGTTTTACAAGTATTTAATCTACTACCTTTACTATATATTTACCTGTCAGGTGAGATCTATTCTTTCATGTTTTCTTGTTACTAATTGGCATCCTTTCTTGTCAATCTAAAAAGTACATTTAGCATTTCTTCTAAGGTTAGGTTAATGATGATGAATTCCTTTAGCCTTGCTCATCTAAAAAACTAGCTCTCCTTCAATTCTAAATAACTAATAAGTAGAGTATTCTTGGTTGGAAGGTTTTTTTCCCTACACTGTAANTATATCATGCCACTCGCTCCATGAATATATCATGCCACTCCCTCTGGCCTCCATCGTTTCTGCAGAAAATCAACTGGTAGTCTAATAGGGGTTCCTTTGTGCCTAACAAGTTTTTCTCTTGCTGCTTTTGAGATTCCTCTCGTCTTAAACTTTTGACATATTAATTATAATGTGTCTTGGTGTGGGTCATTTTGAGTTTATCTTCTTTGGAACTCTCTGGGCTTCCTGGATCTGGATGTCCATTTCTTTCCCCAGGTTAGGGAAGTTTATTTCTTCAAGAAAAATTTCTGCCCCTTTCTCTCTCCTCTTTCTGGGACCTCTATAATGCAAATGTTAGTCCATTTGATGTTGTCCTATAAATCCCGTAAGCTATCTTCACTCTTTAAAATTCTTTTTTTTGCTTTTTGCTGCTCTGACTGGGGAGTTCCACTCCTCTGTGTTTGAGTTCACTCATCTTTTTTCTGCTTCATTTGGTCTGCTGTTGAGCCCCTGTAGTGTATTTTTCAGTTGAATTATTGTATTCTTCAGCTCTGTGACTTCTTATTTGGTACTTTCTTGTATTTTCTATCCATTTGTTAAAGTTCTCACTGTGTTTATCCAATCTTCTCCCAAATTGGGCGAGCATCTTTATAACCATTACTTTGAACTCTTCATCAGGTAAATTACTTACACATTTCATTACGGTTTTTTTCTGTTTTATCTATATTCTTTTGTTTAGAACATATTCCTCTGTTTCCTGATTTTGCTTGACTCTGTGTTTGTTTCTGTGTGTTAAGCAGCCACCTCTTCCAGTCTTAAAGGAGTGGCCTTGTTTAAGAGATGAATATTATTGTTTAGCCTTGTCTAGCTCTTGGTAGTCTCTTGAACCTTTATGATTTTCCAAGCAGCCTGTCTTATTTTTTAATATAAAGCTGCCATTGTTGGGGGTTTGCCAAGTTCTGTCTGCCCTAAAGTGGGGGATCTTAGCACCTAGATTCAGGCTGATTGGAAACCAGACCTTCAGGTAGCAGCTTTTGAGTATGCAAATACATATAGGACTGTGGGACCACAAGCATGAACTCTGCTGGCCACCAGACCAGGTGATCTGGATGTGTTCCATAGATGACATTACTCCAGACAAGTGTATATTCTCCTTTCTGGAAGATACTGGAGAGCTGGAGCAAGGCAGAGGGAGAGTACTACAAAGTGGTGTCCCCCAGTCTACATTCCCTGAGAGCACCTCCATAGGCCTCTAGATGTGCCTCAGGCCCAAGCTCCAGGACAAACATATGCACCTCTTTCACAGAAAGACCAGGGGTGTGTTCAGTCTCCTGTCTGTGCAGTAGTGTTCAAGAATCAGCTGGAGTCTTATTCCCTGCCCTTATGGAGCCTGCAATCTCTTCGTTCCTTCCTAAAGCCTCCAGCCTTTGTGGGCCATTATTCCCTTCATCGTCATCATTATCTCTGTCCTCAGCAGGTCTGTTGAGTTGTTACAGTCATTATTTCAGCTGTCCTTCCCCTGAGTAAACTTTTTTTTTTTTTTAAAGATTTTATTTATTTATTCGACAGAGATAGAGACAGCCAGCGAGAGAGGGAACGCAAGCAGGGGGAATGGGAGAGGAAGAAGCAGGCTCACAGTGGAGGAGCCCGATGTGGGGCTCGATCCCATAATGCCGGGATCACGCCCTGAGCCGAAGGCAGACGCTTAACCGCTGTGCCACCCAGGCGCCCCCCCTGAGTAAACTTCTTACTGCCTTTGGGCTGATAAGGGTCAGTCTGAGCCCAGGCATGCAGGTCTGGCCCTATCCTCTCCAACCTCATGGCTTATAACCCATTTATATCCCAGTCCCTGAATGTGTTTTGACACATGGTAGTTTGTCCTCCTAGACTCAGCGTCACCGCCTCTGGGAGCTCTTCCCTGATTCTCTGAGGCTGCATCACCCTGAACAGACACTGCTTCTCTGGGTCTGTTTCCTCAGGAGGACAAGTATTTTGAAGGCAATGTCAATGTCTTATTCATTTCAGCATTTCTAGCACTTGGTACATAAGATGGATCAGTTCATATGGAATGATCTCATTTCTCAAGTTCCATGTATCCCCTGATGCATTATCTTCTTCACCAATCTCATGAAACCTTTTTCCTGGGAACCCCAGTCACTTGTGGCCCTTAATGGGGGGGTGTGCCAGCTACTAGTTTGCTTGCACCCCCACCTCCCAGCACACCGAGTTCACAGACCTATGGGACACCCTGACAGTGGACCGCCACCTGCTGGTTAGTAGGTTTCTAGGACAGACAAGGGTCAGGGCTACAGAGAGAGTAGGGGTTCTTAATTTCAAGGCATTCCATAATGTAAAACCCTTCTCAGAATAATATTTTCAGATGCACAATATAAAGCACATAGATTATAAGTGAAAGCAATCATAATGAAAAATAGGTATCAAAATGTTAGAAAACATATATATTGCTTATAGATGTGATATGTATGTATATGTAATGTGATACCTCTCAGTCTTAAATAACAGGATCTAGTGATTGGTCTAATAACTACTGTTATTTCAAAGTGATGAACAGAATTTTGAGATGTCTGCACAGCTCTCTTGTGAGATGAAATCTATGATTTCTATTGCTGACAGTCACAGGGACTGCTTATACTCCTAGAGTTGGCTACCTCCATCCATACAGACAGGAAGTACTGAATTTCAGTTAGAGGTTAGTCAAACTAAAAACCAAATGTTTTCTGTCTTTTTTTTAAAGGTTTTATTTTTATTTAACAGCATAAGCACAAGCAGGGGGAGGGGCAGAGGGAGAGAGAGAAGCAGGCTCCCTGCTGAGCAAGGAGCCTGATGCAGGGCTCCATCCCAGGACCCTGGGATCATGACCTGAGTCAAAGGCAGACACTTAACCGACTGAGCCATCCAGGCACCCCACCAAATCTTTTCCCATCCAGGTCAAAGACACCTTGAATTCTTGTTGGTGATAGGGGAGGTGTGTGGACCCCAGGTAAGGAACCCCTGAATGGGGTTTCAGAGGCATGGCAGAAAAATGCTTTTAAATACAGCGGCTAGTAAAGTGTCTGTGTGATTCTGAGTGTAATGGGCAGCTGAGAGTGGAAGAGGAGGTGTGGTGTAGACAGTGTCTCTAGAAAGTCTTAAGTTTGAATTCCATAGGCATCATTTACCAGTGTTGTGAAGTTTGGCCCAAACTTCCCCTTGCCCCGTGTCCATTTCCTCATCTATAAAATAGGAATGACGAGGTTTTCCTCACAGGTTGTTAAAAGGACTTAATAAGTTAACGTGAAAACTGCTGGGGGTCAAATGTTTGATGTTAAATAAGAATGTTAATGTTATTAAATGTCTGTGGAACACGCACGCACACGCACGCACGCACACGCGTGCACATGCACACACATAACTTCTTACAAAACAGAAACCCACCCCGAAGTCTGACTGGCTGTGTGACTCACAGAAGATAGTGAACCTTTCTCGCCTGACAAATGTGGGTAAGTCTGCCCTGCTGCTTCCACCCGATCAAAGAGAACAACCACAAACGCAGTCTCTCACCTTGTTATTTTATTAGAAGCATATTTACATTCTTGCAGTTAAATTTTGCAGAGAACATTTTACAAAAGTTTTGTATAAAGTTTTGAAATGACATAAAAATAACTTCTATCCTTTATAAAGGGAAAATATAAGTTAGTTATATTTACTCTGCCAAAAACGGACTGAAAATGAGAAACAGTTCCATCTGTCCCTTACAGAGGAAACATCAGCAGAGGGCATGAGGAATACTGTGTGGGCCTTCTCACTGATGGGCATGCACACCGGCTCCATCATGAGGCTGGAGGACCCAACCAGCCCCCATCCAGAAAGGACAGAGGACCTATCAGGCCTCGGGCAGCACTGAACAGGGAAGCAGCAACTCCTTGAACAAGATTCAAGGAGTCATGTGAATGACAGGCCAAATAGGGGAATGGTCAAAGACTTTCATCTGAACCATGAAACTAGCATTTCACCTACATACTCACTCTCACACCCCAGGCTGCAAAAGGCAATATTGTAAAGAAAGCCAGAATCAGCCCTGCGGGACCATTTGCCAGTGCTGGCCTTGTCTGGTGGAACTCGGTCAATGTTCTGTAACTACACTGCTGCTAGTTCACATTTTCCCAGCACCTATGCACCAAAAGGAATAAAAGAGGACAATGGTTTCCCTTGTCTCATATGTGTGAGACCAGAAAACTGTCCCATCTGGGTCAAATACTGAAGCAGGCAAGCTGAAATGTTCACTAACTTAAGAGGACCCCTGCCTTCCCACAACCCCCAGAGCATCTTCACTGCATACAGGAGCCTTGGGAACCATGAGTCCCTTCTTGTTGAGTGGCTACCCTCCCTCCCCAAGATCCAGTTCTAACCAGCGCCAACAAAACTTCAAGAGAATTGCTTTAGGACTAAGCATCAAATCTTAAACGTTTAGGAGTGAAGGAAAAAGTCCTCCCTGGAATGTCTGCCACTCCATCAACAGCAAAACGGTACCCAGACTTAATATATCATCCGTGATTCCTCAAAATCACCTTCAGTTTCATTTATTTAAAGCAGGTACCTTCCTGTAGAAGCCATTTATATTTGTTTCAAGTTAGAAATCAAAGTGAACAAAGTTTTCTTTGTAGATAAACCGAATGCCTGTTTGAGCATGACTTTTACTGGGTTATCTACATCCTGCAGTCTGTGGGAATCAGAATCTGTAGGAGGCCAGCCGAGTAACCCAAAGGCCCAGGATTCCATCTGAGATACAGAACCTTTGCATCCACTGTGTTGGTGGGTGCAGGAAGCACTGTATTTCTCCTTGATGCTTTTTCTTCCTCAACAGAAATCCCAGTGACCACCAGCCTGTGTCTCAAGTGTAAGGCCAGACTCCTGCTAGGAGAGGCAGAGGGAAACAGCCTTCCCATATCACCTGCAGATACGATGGGCACGTGTGCGACAGCAACAGCCTAGGCACAGTCTAGTGTGGTGAGGAATTTATCCCTGAACACAGGAGCCTGTGTGGGGGCCAAAGGGAATCACGGACTGGCAGTCCAGCCCGTACCATTTATGCCAGCACGCAGCACACTTCACACCAGTGGCTTCACCTACACATGCTCAGCGGCACCGGCTCAGGCAGGGAATACGTTTCAACCCACCTGGCACAAGAGGCCTAGGGCAGAGGCAAGCCTGGGGAATGCCAGGGCGGCCAAGCCCTGTGCATGTGTATGTATATGTGTGCCGGTGGGGCGGGGGGCACATGATGGCACGAAACACCCAAGACCAGCAGAATGAGCAGTTCAGGCTCTCCTTCATCCTGCTGTTGTAGATATGGTCTTGTCTCAAGAGAAAAGCAAATCGGGGGCTACTGGAAGGATGAGGGCACCCTGTGAGCAGCTAGCTGCAGGGTAGGCTTCACTAGGAACCAAAATGGCTGCTAAGAGCCATGGTTTTTGTCTGATAATACAAGGAATGGCTGAAAAGCCAGCAAGAATCACAATATGGACAAACTCATTGTAACCAGCGGCAGCACTTTCTGCCCACAGACAGCAAAACCGGTGTTTTGGCAAACAGGAGGGCCCCAAGGCTGCGGAACACCATTCCTCCTGGACCCTGACCCCACTAGTAGCCCAGATCACTGACAACCTGAAGAGATGTGGGGCTCAAAGAGGACATACATTAGGATCAGGCAACACATAATAAAACCTCGCCCCTCCATAAGTGAGCGAGAATTAAGGAACACTGGGATGGGTCTGTTGGGCACAGCTGGGGTAGCACAAGGCAAGGGGCTGGATTCAAGTTGGCATGGAAGCAAGAGGGAAGGGGGTCCTGAGTTACTTGTTCACAGAGAGCGGGTGGGCAAGGCCCACCAGCCTGCCAGCCACAGCCCCAGCTGGCTGTTAAGGAGTATCCACAGAGCTGTAGGGGAAGAACTTGGTGGCCTTATTTGGGGTGGTAGGGTTCAGGCATTCTGTCTCCTCATTCATTTTGAAGAACATCTCCTGCTCTCGCTTCTTCTGGTTCAGATCTTCTTCCAGAGCCTAGGACAGAGAGAAGGCAGAAAGAGCTCAGTCAGATCTCATAGGACACAGGTCTCCCAAACACAGGACCCCCACCAAAGTGGCCTTCTCTGGAAATTCCACCCCCCCCCCCAGGCCTTTAATGCATGGTAACTCAGTCTTCCCTCTTTCTTTTCCCAGAGCCGGTCACCCAGAAGATAGGTACCACCTCTTGCTTCTTTCTGCCACAACCATACAGGAGTTTGCTGTGGGCCAAGGGCTATAGTTTGGTAAAATGCTATCTCAGTGGGGGGGGGGGGCAGATGCCAATCTCCTGGCAGGAAAATAGCCAAATAAATGGAGAAAGACCCAAGGTAGAAAATGAACAGATTTAACAGCAGGTGATGGAGAGGTGAGGGGTGGGGGTTGGTGGGGGCAGAAATGTCCCAAGTACATAGTGTTCCTAATGAGAGCACTGTCCCACAGAGATCATCCAGGGCGTTGTTTTTAAAATGCATGTGCCTTCACCCCCTGACATTCTGATTCTGAAAATTTGTGTTAGGTGTGGTAGGACAGGGGTTCTCTGTGTTAAAAAACACAAGCAGAGTGTCTAGTTGACCATTACTACAGGAGCTTCCCTGGGGCACATGCAAGTGTATCTAGATAAATTGGATCCTACCAGAAAAATGTCTTGAGGGGTTCTCCAATAATAGGCATTCAATTAAAACGGGAAGCAAAGTGTAGTGGAAAGAACATGAGCTTTAAAGTCATACAGAATTCAGCTTTCTTATTACCAGCAGCATGGTCGTCACATGTCACCTTTCCTCTTATGTAAAATGGCAATATCACTACCTATCTAGCAGGGCTGTTAGGAGGATTAAACTAAAAACTAATGGGTCATAATCGCTGAGTACTTCCTACATGTCAGGTGCTATGCTAACTACATCACATCTTGTTCAGTCTTCACCCTGTGGGACGGGTAGTGTGACTTCCATCTTACAGATGGAGAAGCTGAAGCTCAGAGGCTTAGATCACTTGCCCAAGGTTACTCAGCTAGCCAGGGGCATAGTCAAGATGGGAACCCACCTCTAACTTCAGAGTTAAGCTCTGAAACACTCTGGTCCGCTGTCTGCAAAGCCAGGCACACACCCGGGCTGCTCAGTAAATGTGGCTTTATGATCAGCATCTGACCCATCAGCCCAATTTCCTTATTTTCACTATAGAAGTAAATATGTTAATAGGATTTGACCAGCCTTCTATTATGTGTCTTTCTTTTTTTTTTTTAAGAGTTATTTGAGAGAGAGAGAGAGAGACAAGCAGACTGCTGAGCAGGGAGCCCAACGCAGGGCTCGATCCCAGGACCCCAAGACCAGAGCTGAAATCAAGAGTCGGACACTTAACCAACCAAGCCACCCAGGCGCCCCTATTATGTGTCTCTTTTTAAGACTATCCTTGGGATGCCCTGAAATAGTCTCAACAAATAATGACCAGATCCCCCCTTATGCTCTTATTCCTTTAGTAGTACTAAATTCTAGTGAGTTCTCTATACTTCTANAGGGAAAGATGGGGAAGGGACATGGATCACAATACCAATCTTTCCAATCTGTTATAGGATGTCCGTGTTAAGGCAGGCAAGGTATTTGAAGTCATGCCTCATCTTGGACTTAACTGATTTGAAATTTCTGGTGATTCACACAGATTCCTGGCTTAAGTTCTCCTTTGCTGGATGTATTAATATTAAAGTGTGTGTGAGAAGCAAACGTTATATATAAGCAAGATTAAAGTAGTACTGTTTAAGCTTTTGTAACAGAAGTTACAAGATCCAGTGGCTGTGGGAGTCAGCCAAGTGAACTGAATGAGTGAAGAGAGCTGGGGGTGAGGCAGTGAGGAGTGGTGGGGGACCACGGTGAGGTGTAGAGCACATGCTGTGTCTGAAGAGGGCGGTTTCTTCTTAGCTTCACCTGATGTCTGTCATGTGGTATGACAAACCCAGTGAAGCTCCTGGGTTTTCAGAAGAAACTGGAAACTCAGATTTTTATGTAAAATCTTTTTTTTTTTTTTTAAGATTTCATTTATTTATTTGACAGAGAGAGAGACAGCCAGTGAGAGAGGGAACACAAGCAGGGGGAGTGGGAGAGGGAGAAGCAGGCTCATAGTGGAGGAGCCTGATGTGGGACTCGATCCCAGAACGCCGGGATCACGCCCTGAGCCAAAGGCAGACGCTTAACCGCTGTGCCACCCAGGCGCCCCTATGTAAAATCTTCTTACCAGACATTCCTTGCAGATATTGTGGGTTTGGTTCCAGACTACCACAATACAGCAAATACCACAATAAAGCAAGTTGAATGAATTTTTGTATTTCCTAGTGCATATAAAAATCATGTTTACCAAAACAAGTTATGTTTGTAGCATACTACAGTCTTCAGTGTGCAACGGCATGGTCTAAAAAACAATGTGCATACCGTAATCAAAGTGTACTTTATTGCTAAAAAATTCTAACCATCATCTGAGTTTTTAGCAATTCATAATGTTTTTGCTAGTGAAGGGTCTTGCCTCAGTGCTGACGGCTGCTGACTGAACAAGGCGGTTGCCGAAGGTTGGAGTGGCTGTGGCAATTTTTCTTCTTATTATTGAAATATAATTGACATGCAGTGTTTATATTATTTTCAGGTGTACAACAGTGATTCAGCAGTTCTGCACATTATGCTATGCTCACCATGGTAAGTTATTTCGTAATTTTATTATTGAAGTATAGTTCACATACAAGGCAGTTTCTTAAAATAAGACAACAGTGAAGTTTGCCACATCGATTGACTCTAGCATGTTATGCCATTTGACAGCATTTTACCCACAATAGAAGTTCTTTCCAATGGAAGTCAGTCCTCTCAAACCCTAGCTCCGCCTTATCAACTAACCATGCGGTATTTTTTTTTAATTATGTTAGTCACCATACAGTAGTACATCCTTAGTTTTTGATGCAGTGTTCCAGGATTCATTGTTTGCCTATAACACCCACTGCTCCTTGCAGTACGTGCCCTCCTTACTACCCTTCGCTGGGCTAGCCCATCCCCCCACCCCCCTCCCCTCTAAAACCCTCAGTTTGTTTCCCGGAGTCCATAGTCTCTCGTGGTTCATTACCCCTTCTGTTTACCCTCCCTTCATTTTTCCCTTCCTTCTCATAACGATCTCCCTGCTATTCCTTATGTTCCACAAATGAGTGAAACCATATGATAATTGTCTTTCTCTGCTTGACTTATTTCACTTAGCATAATCTCCTCCAGTCCCGTTTATGTTGATGCAAATGTTGGGTAATCGTTCTTTCTGATGGCTGAGTAATATTCCATTGTATATATGGACCATATCTTCTTTATCCATTCGTCTGTTGAAGGGCATCTCAGCTCCTTCCACAGTTTGGCTATTGTGGACAATGCTGCTATGAACATTGGGGTGCATGTGGCCCTTCTTTTCACTACGTCTGTATCTTTGGGGTAAATACCTAGCAGTGCAATTGCTGGGTCATAGGGTAGCTCTA
This sequence comes from Ursus maritimus, assembly GCF_017311325.1. NCBI lineage: Eukaryota > Metazoa > Chordata > Mammalia > Carnivora > Ursidae > Ursus > Ursus maritimus. The sequence continues at coordinate 4,330,735 of NW_024423897.1, read as the reverse complement.
CTTTTTGAGGGCCCTCCACACTGTTTTCCATAGTGGCTGTACCAACTTGCATTCCTGCCATCAGTGTAAGAGGGTTCCCCTTTCTCCACATCCTCTCCAACATTTGTTGTTTCTTGCCTTGTCAATTTTTGCCATTCTTACTGCTATAAGGTGGTATCTCAATGTGGTTTTGATTTGAATTTCCCTGATGGCTAATGATGTTGAACATTTTTTCATGTATCTGTTAGCCATTTGTATATCTTCATTGGAAAAGTGTCTGTTTATGTCTTCTCCCCATTTTTTATTTGATTGTTTCTTGGGTATTGAGTTTGAGAAGTTCTTTATAGATCTTGGATACCAGCCTTTTATCTGTAGTGTCATTTGCAAATATCTTCTCCCATTCCATGGATTGCCTCTTTGTTTTGTTGACTGTTTCCTTTGCTGTGCATAAGCTTTTTATCTTGATGAAGTCCCAAAACTTCATTTTTGCTTTTGTTTCCCTTGCCTTTGGAGACGTGTCATGAAAGAAGTTGCTGTGGCCGATGTCGAAGAGGTTACAGCCTATGTTCTCCTCTATGATTTTGATGGATTCCTGTCTGGCATTGGGGTCTTTCATCCATTTGGAACTTATCTTTGTGTATGGTGTGAGAGAGTGGTCAAGTTTCATTCTTCTGTATATAGCTGTTCAATTTTCCCAGCACCATTTATTGAAGAGACTGTCTTTTTTCCATTGGATATCTTTTCCTGCTTTGTCAAAGATCAGTTGACCATAGAGGTGAGGGTCCATTTCTGGAGTCTGTATTCTGTTCCATTGGTCTATGTGCCTGTTTTTGTGCCAGTACCATGCTGTCTTGGTGATCACAGCAGTATAGCTTGAAATCAGGCAACGTGATGCCCCCCGCTTTTTC
>NW_024423897.1:4208523-4329827 GCF_017311325.1 Ursus maritimus | reverse complement strand
CTTTTTCAACATTTTCTTGGTGATTCAGGGTCTTTTCTGATTCCACACAAATTTTAGGATTGTTTGTTCCAGCACTTTGAAAAATGTCATTGGTATTTTGATTGGGGTGGCGTTGAAAGTGTAGATTGCTCTGGGTAGCATAGACATTTTAACTATGTTTATTCTTCCGATCCATGAGTATGGAATGTTTTTCCATCTTTTTGTGTCTTCTTCAGTGTCTTTCATCAGTGTTCTGTAGTTTCTAGAGTATAGATCTTTAACCTCCCTGGTTAAGTTTATTCCAAGATATCTTATGGTTTTTGGTGCTATTGTAAATGGAATCGATTCCCTAATTTCTCTTTCTCCAGTCTCATTGTCAGTGTATAGAAATGCAGCTGATTTCTGAGCATTGTTTTGTATCCTGCCACGTTACTGAATTGTTGTATGAGTTCTAGTAATTTGGGGGTGGAGTCTTTTGGGTTTTCCACATAAAGTATTATGTCATCTGCGAAGAGAGAGAGTTTGACTTCTTTGCCAATTGGAATACCTTTTATTCTTTTTTGTTGTCTGATTGCTGTTGCTAGGACTTCTAGTCCTATGTTGAACAATAATAACGAGAGTGGGCATCCTTATCATGTTCCTGATCTTAAGGGAAAGGCTCTCAGCTTTTCCCCATTGAGAATGATATTTGCTGTAGGCTTTTCATAGATGGTTTTTATGAAATTGAGGAATGTACCCTCTATCCCTACACTCTGAAGGGTTTTTTTTTTTTTAAGATTTTATTTATTTATTTGACAGAGAGAGAGACAGCCAGCGAGAGAGAGAACACAAGCAGGGGGAGTGGGAGAGGAAGAAGCAGACTCCCAGCAGAAGAGCCTGACATGGGGCTCGATCCCAGAACTCCGGGGTCACGCCCTGAGCCAAAGACAGATGCTTAACGACTGAGCCACCCAGGTGCCCCCACTCTGACGGGTTTTAATCAGGAAAGGATGCTGTATTTTGTTTGCCAAATGCTTTTTCTGCATCAATTGAGAGGACATCTGATTCTTGTCTCTTCTCTTATTAATGTGTTCTGTCACACTGATTGATTTGCGAATGTTGAATCATCCTTGCATCTCAGGGATGAATCCCACTTGGTCGTGATGGATAATCCTTTTAATATACTGTTGGATCCTATTAGCTAGGATCTTGTTGAGAATTTTGGCGTCCATATTCATCAGGGATATCGGTCTGTAATTCTCCTTTTTGATGGGGTCTTTGCCTGGTTTTGGGATCAAGGTAATGCTGGCCTCATAGAATGAGTTTGGAAGTTTTCCTTCTGTTTCTATTTTTTGAAACGGCTTCAGGAGAATAGGTATTATTTCTTCTTTGAATGTTTGGTAGAATTCCCCAGGGAATCCATCAGGCCCTGGACTCTCATTTTTTGGGAGGTTTTTGATCACTGCTTCGTTCTCTTCACTGGTTATTGGTCTATTTAGGTTGTCAGTTTCTTCCTGTTTTAGTCTTGGTAGTTTATAGGTTTCCAGGAAGGCATCCATTTCTTCCAGATTGCTTAATTTATTGGCATATAGTTGTTGATAATAGTTTCTAATGATTATTTCTATTTCCTTGGTGTTAGTCATGATCTCTCCCCTTTCAGTCATAGTTTTATTAATTTGGGTCCTTTCTCTGTTCTTTTGAATAAGTCTGGCCAGTGGCTTATCGATCTTATTAATTCTTTCAAAGAACCAGCTTCTAGTTTTTGTTGATCTGCTCTACTGTATTTCTGGCTTCTAATTCACCGATCTCTGCTCTAATCTTAATTAGTTGTCTTTTCATGCGTGGTTTAGGCCTGTTCTTTTGTTCCATCTCCAGCTGTTTAAGGTGTGAGTATAGGAACTGCATTTTAGATTGTCCTATTCTTTTGAGTGAGGCTTGGATGGCTATGTGCTTCCCCCTTAGGACTGCCTTTGCAGTGTCCCATAGGTTTTGGTCTGATGTGTTTTCATTCTCATTGGTTTCCATAAATTGCTTAAGTTCTTCTTTAATTTCCTGGTTTACCCAAACATTCTTAAGCAGGATGGTCCTCAGTTTTCAAGTGTTTGAGTTTCTTCCAAATTTTTTCTTGTGATTGAGTTCCAATTTCAAAGCATTGTGGTCTGAGAATATGCAAGGAATAATCTCAATCTTTTGATATCAGTTGAGACCTGTTTTGTGACCCAGTATATGGTCTATTCTGGAGAAAGTTTCATGTGCATTTGAAAAGATTGAGTATTCTGTTATTTTAGGGTGGAGTGTTCTGTATATGTCTATGAGGTCCATCTGGTCCAGTGTGTCATTCAAAGCTCTTGTTTCTTTGTTAATTTTCTGTTTAGATGATCTGTCTGTTGCTGAGAGTGGAGGGTTGAGGTCCCCTACTATTAACGTATTATTATCTAAATGTCTCCTTATTTTGATTAACAGATGACTTATATAGTTGGCTGCTCCCCTGTTGCGGGCATAGATATTTATAATTGTTAGATCCTCTTGTTGGATACACCCTTTAAGAATAATATAGTGTCCTTCTGTATCTCTAACTACAGTCTTTAGCTTAAAATCTAATTTGTCTGATATGAGAATTGCTACCCCAGCTTTCTTTTGAGGTCCAATGGCACGAAAAATGGTTCCCCATCCCTTCACTTTCAGTCTGGATGTATCTTTAGGTTCAAAGTGAGTCTCTTGTAGACAACATATGGTTGGGTCATGTCTTTTTATCCATTCTGCAACCTTGTCATATTGTGGGAGCATTTAGACCATTCACATTGAGAGTGATTATTGAGAGAGATGATTTTAATGTCGTCATGTTGCCTGTGAAGTCCTTGTTTTTATAGACTGTCTCTGTAAATTTCTGTTCTGTATCACTCTTGGGGTCTTTCTACTTTTGTAGAACCCCCCTTAACATTTCTTGTAGGGCGGTCTTGGAAGCTCCTTGTCTCTCCATCCATTCTGAATGACAGCCTTGCTGGATACAGGATCCTTGGCTGCATGTTCTTCTCAGTGCTCTGAATATGCCCTGCCAGCCCTTTCTGGCTTGCCAAGTCTCTGTGGACAGGTCTGATGTTATTCTAATTGTCTCCCTTTGTACGTAAGGAATCTCTTCCCCCTCGCCGCTTTCAAGATTGTTTCCTTGGCTCTAAGATTTGCAGATTGTGCTATTATATGTCGTGGTGTTGATCTGTTCTCATTGATCTTGGGAGGGGTCCTCTCTGTCTCTTGGACACGAATGCTTATTTCCTTTGCCAGGTTAGGGAAGTTTCAGCTACAATTTGTTCAGAAATCTCTTCTAGACCTCTCTCTTTCTCCACCCCCTTGGGGATGCCGATGATTCTGGCACTGGAACGTTTCATTGAGTCAGTAATCTCCTGTAGCTTTTTTTCATGAAATTGGAGGGTTTTTTCCCCCATGTTACCGCTCTTTCCTTCTTTTCTATCATCTCATCCTCTAACTCACTAATTCGTTTTTCTGGCTCGTTTACCCTGGCAGTCAGAGCATCCAGTTTAGACTGCATTTCATTCATAGAGTAATTTCCGCCAGATTCATTCTCATTTCAGCCCTTAGAGATTCTGTATTTTCGTTAACATTTTTCTCAAGCCTGCACATCATTTTGATAATTGTTACTCTGAAATCCATTTCTGACATCTTGGTTATATCCATATCCATTAGTTCTGTGGCAAAGGCCACAGTCTCTGTTTCTTTCCTTTGTTGGGGGTTCCTCCCCTTTGTCATTCTGATGAAATGTGGTTGCAGGGATGTACAGAGTCCAAATTACTGACCAGGACCCAGGAGAGATGCACCTCTTTTATAGGGACCTTAGGGATCTGGCTTCTTGTTCTTTCAGCCTGCCTTCTGGGGAAGGGTCCTGCCGCGCTGATACTCAGGCAACCCTGTTTGGACAGAGTTGCCCTGGCCCTGGGGGGCGGGGGGGCTCAGTAAGAACCAGTTTGGGGGGCTTTTGTTCTCTGGTGGCTTTCCCTGGCGGCTTTCTGTGTCACTTCTGAGGGTCACAGCAGCAGTGACCATATCCAAACCCCTGTCTCAGAATGGAGAGATCGCAGTCTGCTCTTCACTGAGCTCTCCAGGCCACACTGACTCCCATTTCTGTCGGTGCTGCTAAAAACCCACAGCGTCCCGGGTTGTGCGACCCACAGCCGCTCTCCCAGTCCTCGCTCCCAGGGCCGTCACGTCTCTGCCCGTTGTGCTTCTTAAACCGCCAGTTGCCCCCGGTTCCCGTGCGTGCACTCCCGAGCTCCGGCTGTCAGTCTGGTTTCCCCGCTGCTACCGGTCTGCTAGTGTGGCCCACTCCCCAGCACGGGAGGCTACTGCTTCCTGGTGTACGAGCACAGTGGCTCCCACCCCCTTCCGTTTATCTTCCGGTATCTGCCCGCAGACTCTCTGCTCCCCGTTTCATACCTTGAGACCAAGCGCCGGAGATGTTCTGTTTGTAGAGATCCAGATGCATCTTCTTACATCTCAGGCTGATTTCGTGGGTGTTCAGGATGGTCTGGTAGATATCCAGCTCGATTCAAGGGACCAGTTCACCATGCGGTATTTCTGAATTCTTTCTTGTCATTTCAGCAGTCTTCACTGGGAGTAGAGTCCATCTCCAGAAACCACTTTCGTTGTTCATCCATCAGAAGCCCCTCCTCATTCCAAGTTTGATCATGATTGCAGCATTTCAGCCACACCTTCAGCCTCCACTTCTGGTTCTTGTTGTCTTGCTGTTTCCACCACTTCTGCAGTTATTTTCTCCACTGAAGTCCTGAACCCCTCCAAAGTCATCCATGAGGGTTGGAATCAACTTCTTTCCAAACTCCTGTCCATGTTGATAGTTTGACCTTTTCTCATGAATCTTGAATGTACTTAATGGCATCTAGAATGGTGAATCCTTTCCAGAAGGTTTTTGACTTACTTTGCTTAGATCCATCTATGCAAATAATTACTATCTATGGCAGCTATAGCCTCCCGAAATGTATTTCTTAAATAATGACACTTGAAAGTCACAATTACTCTCGACCAAATTACATTTGACTCAGACTCAAAATGACTCTGGGCTGCAGAATGGATATTGTGTTAGCAAGCATGAAAACAGTAATCTTTAAAAAAAAAATCATCATCATCATTAGGGGAACCTGGGTGGCTTAGTCAGTTTAGTGTCTGGACTCTTGGTTTCAGCTCATGATCTCAGGGTTGTGAGATCAAGCCCCACGTTGAGCTCTACACTGGGCATGGACCTGCTTAAGATTCTCTCTCTCCCTCTCCCTCTCTCTCTCTCTCTCCCTCCCCCTCCCCCCTTTGTGCCCCTCACCCCTGCTCACACACACTCGCACTCTCTCTCTCTCAAAAACGAAAACACATCAGTCATGTTGTACATCTCCATCAGCACTCTTGGGTGACCAGTGCCTTGCCAATGAGCGGTAGGTCTCAGCAGTGGGCTTAAAATAGTAAACCGTGCTGTGAATGGATGTGCTGTCATCAAGGCTTTGCTGTTCCATTTAGAGAACATAGGCAGAGTAGATTTAGCATAATTCGTAAGGGCCCTAGGATTTTTGGAATGGTAAATGAGCGCTGGCTTCAGCTTAAAGTCACCAGCTGCACTAGGCCCTAATGAGACTCAGCCTGTCCTTTGAAGCTGTGAAGGCAGGCACTGACTTCTCCTCTCCAGCTTGTAAACTCTTCTTCTAATAGAAGGCTGTTTCATCTACATTTGAAAACCTGTTATTTAGCGTAGCCACTCTCATGAATTATCTGAGCTACGTCTTCTGGAAAACTCGCTGTAGCTTCTGCATCGGCACTGACTGCTTCCCCTTGCACTTTTCTGTTCTGGAGACGGCTCCTTTCATTAAGCCTCACGAACCAACCTCTGCTAACTTCAGACTTTTCTTCTGCAGCTTCTTCACCTCTCCGTCTTCCCAGAATTGAAGACAGTTAGGGCCTTGCTCTGGATTAGGCCTTGGCTTAAGGGAATTTGTGGCTGCTTTGATCTGCAAAAATGTTCTCCATTTCAGCAATAAGGCTGTCTAGCTTTCTTATCATTCATGCATTCACTAGAGTAGCACTTTTAATTCCCTTCAAAACTTTCCCTTTGCATGCACAACTTGACTATAACTGTTTGGTGCAAGGGGCCAGATTTTGCCCTATCTCAAATTTCCACATTGCCTTCCTCACTAAGCTTAATCATTTCTAGCTTTTGATTTAAAGTGAGAGCCATGCAACTCTTCCTTTCACTTGCGAGGCCACTGTAGGGTTATTAATTGGCATAATTTCAATATTACTGTGTCTCGTGGAATGAGGCCTGAGGAGAAAGGGAGAGAGCCAGGGGAATGGCCAGTCAGTGGAGCAGTCGTAAGATACACAACAGTTGACTATCTTATTTTTTTTCCTAAAGTGTATTATTTATTTTATTGAAGTATAGTTCACACACTATGTTACATTAGTTCTAAGTGTACAACATAGTGATTTGACAAGTCTGTATATTATGCTATGCTCACAAGTGTAGCTACCATCTGTCACCATATAATGCTACTATATGTTCCCAATGCTGCAACTTTTATCCCTGTGACTTACTCATTCTACAGCTGGAAGCTTGTATCTCCCAGTCCCCTTCACCCATTTTTGTCTATCCCCTCACCCCTCCTCCTCTTTGGCAGCCATCGGTTTGCTCTCTATACTGACGGGTTCGTTTCTGCTTTTTGTCTACTGTTTTGTTTAGATTCGACATATAAGTGAAACATACAGCATTTGTCTTTCTGTGTCTGACTTATTCCATTTAGCATAATACCCTCTAGGTCCATCCATGTTGTCTGAAATGGAAAAAAAATAATAAAATAAAATGGCTCATTTTTCATGGCTAAGTAATATTCCAGTGTGTGTATCACGTCTTCCTTATGCATTCATCGACTGATGGACACTTGGGTTACTCCCACTCTTGGCTGTTGTAAATATTGCTGCAATAAATATAGGGGTGCATATATCTTTTCAAATTAATATTTTTATTTTTATTTCTAAATACTCAATAGTGGAATTACTGGATCATATGGTATTTCTGATTTTTTGAGGAACTTCCATACTATTTCCCACAGTGGCTGCACCAATTTACGTTTCCACCAGTAGTGCACAAAAGTTCCCTCTTCTCTGCATCCATGTCAACACTTGTTCTTATCTTGTTAATATGAGCCATTCTGACAGGTGCATGGTGATATCTGCTTGTGGTTTTGATTTGCATTTCCCTGATGATTAGTGATGTTGAACATCTTTTCATGTATCTGTTGGTGAAATGTATATCTTTGGAAAAATGTCTGTTCATGTCCTCTGCCCATTTTTAATCAGACTATTTAGGGTTTTTTGGTGTTAAGTTCCTTATGTATTTTGGATATTAACCCCTTATCACAGACCTATCATTTGCAAATATCTTTTCCCATTCAGTAGGTTGCTTTTTCATTTTGTTGATAGTTTCCTCTGCTATGGAAAAAGCTTTTCAGTTTGGGGTAGTCCCAGTAGTTTATTTTTGCTTTTGTTTCCCTTGCCTTAGGAGACATACCTAGAAAAATACTGTTGCAGCCTATGTTAGAGAAATTACGGCCTATGCTCTCTTCTAGGATTTTTATGATTTCAGGTCTCATGGTTAGGTCTTTAATCCATCTTGAGTTTATTTTTATATGTAGTATAAGAAAGTGGTTCCTTTTTATTCTTTTATATGTAGCTGTCTTGTTTTCCCAACACCATTTATTGAAACCGTCTTTTCCCCATTGTATATTCTTGCCTTTGTCATAGATTGATTTTAATTATTTATTAGAGAGGGCACAAGTAGGGGGGGCAGCAGAGGGAGAGAGAGAAGCAGGCTCCCCGCTGAGCAGGGAGCCTGACGCAGGGCTCGATTCCAGGACCCTGGGATCATGACTTGGGCCAAAGGCAGACACTTAACCGATTGAGCCACCCAGGTGCCCCAGTGTAGAATTATTTCCGGGCTCTATTATGTCCCACTGACCTGTGTGTTTGTTTTTGTGTCAGTGCCATACTGTTTTGGTTATTTTAGCTTTGTAGTGTATGTTGAAATCTGAGATTCTGATACCTCCAACTTTGTCTTTTTTAGAATTGCTTTGGCTATTTGGGTCTTTTGTGGTTCCATACAAATTTTAGTATTATTCTAGTCTGTGAAAAATACTGCTGGTATTTTGATAGGGACTGCACTGAATCTGTAGATTGCTTTGAGCAATTTCTTCCAGTCCGTGAGCATGGAGTATCTTTCCATTTGTTTCTGTCATCTTCAATCTCTTTCATCAGTGTCTTATAGTTTGGTTGATTCCTAGGTATTTTATTCTTTTGGGTGCAGTTGTAAGTGGGATTGCTTTCTAAATTTATCTTTATGCTACTGTGATATTAGTGTATAGAAATACAAGCAGTGTCTGTCTATTGTGTCCTGCAGCTTTACCGAATTGATTTAGTACTTCCAATCGTGTTTTTTTTTTTTTTTTTTTTTTGGTGGCGTCTTCAGGCTTTTCTATGTATAGTATTATATCATCTCAAATAGTGACAATTAAAAGGCATCTAAATTGGCAAGGAAGTATTTAATCTTTTTTTTTAGCCCACTGCTGTGGCTAGGATTCTCACCACTATGCTGAACAAAAGTTGTGAGAGTGGGTACACTCTGTCTTATTCCTGATCTTAGAGGAAAAGTTCTCAGTTTTTTACCAATGAGTATGATGTTAGCTGTGGGTTTTTCATATATGATCTTTATGATGTTGAGGTATGTTCCCTCTAAACCCACTCTGCTGAGAGTTTTAAACAGATGCTGAATTTTGTCAAAGCTTTTTCTACATCTACCGAGATGATCATACGACTTTTATCCTTCATTTTATTGATGTGTATCATGTTGACTGATCTTGCATCCCCAGGAAAAAATCCTACGTGATGGTGGTGAATGATCCTTTTAATGTATTGTTCAATGTGGTTCACTAATACTTTGTTCAGAATTCTGGCATCTGTGTTCATCAGAGATATGGCTTGTGGTTTTCTTTTTTGGTAGTGTCTTTGGTTTTAGGATCAGATTAATTCTGGCCTCCTAGAGTGTCCTTGGAAGCTTCCTTTCCTCTTCTATTTTTTGGAATAGATTGAGGAAACTCTCTTCTTTAAATGTTTGGTAGAATTCACTGTGAATCCATCTGGCCCTGGGCTTTCTTCTGTTGGTAGTTTTTTGATTACCAATTCCATTTCATTCCTAGTAACTGTTCTGTTCAGATTTTCTACTTCTTCCTGATTCAGTTTTAGAAGATTGTTTCTAGGAATTTATCCATTTCTTCTAGGTTGTCCAATTTGTTGGCATATAATGTTTTGTACTAGTCTCTTATAATCCTTTATATTTCTGTTGTCCTGGATGTTCTCTTTCATTTCTAATTTTATTTATTTGGGTCTTTTGTCTTTTTTTCTTGATGAGACTGGCTAAAGGTTTATCCATTCTGTTTAACTCTTCAAAGAAGTGGCTCTTGGTTTCATTTTTTTTTCTATTGGTAAACCAATATTTGTTAGTTTCAATTTCATTTAAAGCTCTGATCTTTATTATTTCCTACCTTCTACTAACCTTAGGCTTTGTTCTTTTCTAGCTCCTTTAGGCATAAGGTTAGATTATGTGAGATTTTTTTCTTGTTTCTTGAGATGAACCAGTATCATTATAAATTTTCCTCTTAGAACTGCTTTCACGCTGTCCCAAAGATTTTGGACCATTATGTTTTCATTTTCATTTGTGTCCATTATTTCCTCTTTGATTTCTTCGTTGACCTATTGCATGTTCAGTAACATGTTGTCTAGCCTTCACATCTTCATGTTTTCTCAGTTTTTTATGATTGATTTCTAGTCTCATACTATTGTGGTTGGAAAAGATGCATGATATGATTTCAGTCTTCTTAAATTTATTGAGACTTGTTTTGAAGTTCACCATCTTTTGTGGCCAAGTTTCATGGCACCCCAAAACAATTATGATAGTAACATCAAAGATCACTGATCACAGATCACCATAACAAATAATAATGAAAAGTTTAAAATATTGTAAGAATTACCAAAATGTGACACAGAGACATGAAGTAAATAAATGCTATTGGAAAAATGACACTGGTAGATTTACTCACCATGGGGTTGCCACAAACCATCAGTTTGGGGGGGTGGGGACGCAATTGTTTGTGAAGTACAATAAAACAGTTTGGCATCTGCCAAAAACATTTCAAATTTCTATATGTTGGCCAAACCTAACACCTGTGAGCCAGTTTCAATTTGTGACATCTGCTATAGGAATAACAATTCAGTTATCATAGCTACCACTTTCTGAGCAGAGAGGTTTCGTAACTTGCCCACGGTTTCACAGCTAGTAATAGGGGAGCCAGGACTTTATTGCATGCCTGCCTTACTCCAAAGCCCGTGCTCTGAAGCACTACTCCCTTATACCTACCACATACATTCATCTATATAACCTAAGGCAGGAGTCTGTAATCTCTTTTCTGTAAAGGACCAGATTTTAAATATTTTCAGCTTTGCAGGCTGTGAGATCTCTGTCACAACTGCTCAACTGCTGTTGTAGTGCAAAATCAGCCAGAGACAATACGTAAACGAATGAGCTTGACTGTGTTCCAATAAAACTTTATTTAAAATACAGATGGTAGGCCAGATCTGGCCCATGGACAATAGTTTACTAGCACTTGCTTTAAGGGAAGAAATGTTATCTACATTTTATAGCCCTAAAAAGCAAGACTGAGAAGAGAAGACTTGTCTGAGACCATATTCGGTGTTAACTGTCACCCAAGCAACACTTTATTGATGCTACCAGATATTCTGTACTTATTTGAAAGAAATAAGTCTGAATTTTTCTAGAACTATTCCACAGTGTACAGTCATCCCCCCTGCCCCTGTACAGCTCAAGACTGTGGATTAAAATCCACAAAAATATTTCTATCACTTCTGGTTCAGTGTTCCAACAGTAACCCAGGCAGCTAACGACAGACAGTTCTGTAAAGAATTCTACATTTGAAATAGGGCACCTGGGTGGTTCAGTCGGTTAAGCATCTGCCTTTGGCTCAGGTCCTGATCCCAGGGTCCTGGGATCAAGTCCCGCATGAGGCTCCCTGCTCAGCGGGAAGCCTAATTCTTCCTCTCACCCTTTGCCCCCTCCCATTGTGGTCTCCCCCCACCTCAAATAAATAAAATCTTAAGAAAAAAAAATTCTGCATAATAGCAGCCCCCAAAGGCAAATTTCAATGCAGCTCTCCAGACATACACTGTGGTACCTCCCCAAACCCAGGTGTCCTGGAAATATGAGGCAATTGCTAGAGGCAATGTGATCATTCATTTTCAAACTGTCAGGATGTGCCAAGGGTATAGAACACCCAGGTAAGAGAAGCAGGTGAACATTTATTTCCTGATACCAGAGTCAACCTATGTCAGCAGAAACATTATTGATTTGAGTGTCAAGTATCAAAAGTCCCAACAGGCCGTGATTACAGAAAATGATAAACACGGGCCTGCTAAGAGGAAGGTCTGGGACCGCGGCCAACTTCCAGACAGAAAGCTCCATTAGCACAGGTAGGGAAGCCTCACTTAGAGGACTTCTAAGGCCATTAGATAGCCGAGATAGGCAGCTGCCTTTGTCCAGACCACAGTTAGAACAACCAGAGCTGATGTATGATGGCAGAACAAACCTCAGGGCTTCCAGATACCCAATCAAGTGCAGTTAGGGCAGCTCTCTCCTCAGACAGTTTAGGAATGGAAGGAAATGAGTACGTCCATGGTCTGTACTATGGGCTGGCTAATGACTTCTTGCACCACACTGAGGCCCTGTGATGGTAAATTTTGTGTCAACCTGGCAAGGGATGGTACCCAGTTGTCTGGGTCAAACACCCATCGAGATGTCATTGTGAAGGAACTTTTAGATGTGATTAATATTTAACTCAGTGGACTCTGAGTAAAGCAAATTACCCTCCCTAATGTGGGTGGACGTCGTCCAACTAGTTGAAGGCCTTAAGACTGAGGTTTCCCCTAAGGAAAAAGGAATTCTGCCTCCAGACTGCCCTGGGACTCAAAACTGCAACATCAACTCTTCCCGGGTCTCCAACCTGCAACCTGCCCTGCAGATTTCAGACTTAGCAGCCATCCACAATCATATGAGCCAATTTCTTCAAGTAAATCTATAAATCTGTACCTTACCTATATCTGTGTTCACATCGTAGGCAGACACCTGTGGCTCAGCATGGAGAAGAGCCTATCACCGAGCCCACAAGCCCAGACTTGGTTACCTTTTTGCGTGGCCGAAGCTTGTCCCGCCATTCCTTCAGGTTCTGGTTATGGCTCTCATCTAGGGCCTTCAGCTTCTGGGTTTCATGTTCTACCAAGAGGTGACACTTTTCATTCTGGAACAAATTCCAGGCAGAACAGGTAAGAAACTCAGAAGGCGGAGGTGCAGAGAGCTGAAACATAACCTCACGCTGTAGCCATGATGGCACCAGCATTATTCATTTATTATTTCTTCTCGATTATAATTTATATGAAACTCTATACCTATAAATACATAGATACTAAGATATGCCTGGAGGAATATTTCAGAATGTTCATGTTAATAGTGTTTATTATGTGGTGGAAGCTGCAGTAATTTGCAGATTTCTTCTTTGTGCTTTTTTTGCATTGTTTAAATTTTTCAACATGAACATATATGTCATTTTAACAAAACTATAAAACTATTACTTAATCCCCCAATCCCACCACTAGAGGCAACCACCGCAAAAATTAGATGTTCTAGATGTCGTTTAGCTCACCCTGTATATGCATTTCTGAAACCGGCTTCCCCCAACCTTTAACATTATAATGTAAACATTTCTACAAAAAATTACCATTTTTCATAATCATTTTTAATGTCTACAGAATATTCCACTGGTCACTTAGGTTGCTCTTAATTTTCACTATTTTAAATAGCACTGTATTCTGTGCTTTGGACTGAATTGTTTCTCTCCAAAATTCGTATGTTGAAGCCCTAATCCCCAATGTGATGGTATTTGGAGGTGTGTCCTTTAGGAAAAAATTAAGTTCAGTTGAGGTCCGAGGGGTGGGGCCCTCATGATGGGATTAGTGTCCTTAGAAGAGACACTAGAGAGGTTGCTTTCTCTTTCCCTCTGCCATGTGAGGACACAGCAAGAAGGCAGCCATCTGCAAGCCAGGAAGAGAGTCTTCGCCAGAACCCAACCACACTGGTAAGCTGATCTCAGACTTCCAGGCTTCAAAACTGTGAGCAAATAAACTGTTGTTTAGGCCACCCGGACTGGTATTTCGTTATGGCAGCCAGAGCTCAGATAAACTATATATGTAATTTTTTGTATTGTATGTCATTTCCTCAGGAGAAATTTGTAGTAAGGATGAGGACATGGACCTGACTGAGGCACTCCCAACTTCACTGTTCTCTCTGAGGTAAGTTATCTGCCTCACAAAAGTTACTTAGAATTTCTCACAGGCAAAAGGGACAAGTCCCTGTTGATTCCTCACAGAGAATCAATCTTGTAGTTTGTAAGGAGCTTATAAAGCAAGAGGAAAATGCCTTCATCCAGATACCTCAACCCTATTGGGTTGGAAGAGCGAAACCCATTAGGGGTTTTCGTTTTGGGTTTTAAGCTCTGGCTTCTGAGAGTTTAGAAATCGGTTTAGTTAGAAACAATACTCCTAGCAGCATGGAGTACCTTTGACCTGCCAGAAGCTGGGCCCCTGGGACTTTATAAGGGTTCTCTCAGTTAATCCTCCCAGTAATTCCATGAGACAGGGATGGGAAAACAGATGCAGAAGGTGAGGGGGTTGGCTAAAATTCACACAGCGACAAATGGCAGAGTCCCTACCTGACAGGCTTCAGCGCCTGTCATGTTTTCTCCACGCCTCTCTGCCTCTCCAGAAATTGCCAAATGGGTCCCATAGCTTGAGCAATTTCCTAAAGTCAGAGGTTTGAGTTTGCCCATCCCTCAGGTATGGCAATGCCTTGCTCCACCACAAGGGGGCTCCACGTTCCAGCTCCTGGGGTGGTACCCCTCAGGCATCGGGCAAGCTCAGGAGTCAGGAATCTTGAAGAGCTCAGGATCTCCCTAGGGAAAGGGGTTGCCAAGTGGTTGGCAAAGCCAGGATGCCCTTCCCTGATCTCAGTGGGAAAGCTTTGAGCCTCTTGCCTTTAAGGATGATATTAGCTGTAGGTTTTTGTGGGTGTTCTTTATCAAGTTAAGAAAGTTCCCCTCTATTCCTAGTTTCCTAAGAGTATTATCATGAGTGAGTGTTGGGTTTTGTCAGGTGCTTTTTCTGCATCTGTTGACATGATGCGATTTTTCTTTAGCCTGTTGATGTTATGGACTACACTGACTTTTGAATGTTGAACCTGTCCGGCATAGAGCCCACTTGGAATCTTTTTACATGTTGTTGGAGTCAGTTTGCTAATATTTTGTTGAGGATTTGTGCATCTGTGTTTATGAAAGATAGTGGTTTGCTGTTTTCCTTAATAATATCTGGTTTTGGTATAAGGGTTAATTGGGACACCTTGTCCCAAGACACAGTGATGACCAAGAATTCCGGCAGCATGCCACTGCCAAGCCTCAGGCAAGGCACTTTCAGCTCGGTCGTCTCATTTACGAAGCCTCACTCCAATGCTACAGAACAGGAATTCTCACCCCCACCCCACTCCTACTCTCCGCCTGCAGGAACTGCGGCCTGGGACGTGATGGGATCTGGCCAGCATTACACAGCAGGATGGAAACCGTTCTAGCGCAGGCTGCTCTGCCGAGACTCCCTCCCTGTTTGTAGAGTCTTTAGTCCCTGCGAGCAGACTGCTTTGAGGGAAACTGAGGCAGTCCAAGAAGGGGGACAGGGAGGGCTGTACCTGCAGCTGCTGCAGCTCGCTCATGTTGCTCTCACACTGCGCCGTCATGTCCCGCATCTGATTCTCGTGTTTTTGCTGCTGCTGTAGCCGCTCCGACTTCTGCCTCTTCTCCTCTTGCTGGGAGAACTGCGACAGAGAGGGTGAGTGCCTCAGAGGGCCACAGGCCTGGCCGGGGGGCCCACCTCCACCCCGCTTGTTCTAGAAGGCCCCGTCAGAGGCACAACCCGAGTGCCCTACACCATTCAGGCTGCGCCGCCTTCTGTGCTGAGACCCAGGCTGGTGGGGACACAACATTGTGTTGTGACATGTGCTACCACACAGGCATCACAGGAGCCCAGGGCCACCGACTCCACGTCCCCGAGACACATGGGTGACACGCAAGTGGGGTTTGGTAGATGAGAGGAAGGGGTTTACCAGCAGAGGAAGCCGAACAGGCACGGTGACTGGGCTTCCTCCTCTGTCCAGCAGGGCGGGGGGCTGATGAGGGTGTGACTGGCACTCCTCCAAGACCCGTGCTGCAGCTTACGTCTTCTAGCCCCCGACCCTGTAAGGCTCAGGCCCACCAGACCTGCACCGTCTCCCCACCTGCTTGATCTTCTCGCGCTGCTCGGAGGCGCTGCCCGCGCCGTTGATGTGGAGGCTCTTCTTGTACATGGCCATGCGCGTCTTGCCCTCGCTCCTCTGAATCTTGGGCAGCCGCGCCCGCTCCTGCTGCTGCCGCACCTTCAGCTGCTCCACCATGCGCTGGTTGTAGCGCTGCATCTGCTCCCGCTCCTGAGGGGACAGCCGGCGGGGCCGGGTCACGTGGGCTCTGGGCCCCGGGGTGCAGGGAGGGCCCGAGGCCGCCACACTCCGCTGGGAGCCCAGGACCCACGTGGCCCCGAATGCTCAGCGGAGCAAGGCTGGTAGCATTGCACTTCTGTCGATTTTTAAAGGGAGAACGGGAAATGTTACTTTTTGTGACTGTTTTGGATTTTTACCTTCTAAATGCCTTCTTGTGTGATCTGTGGCAGCATGCCATTAAAGCTAACACCTCAGAGCGAAACGTACGCTAACAGGGACGGTTCATCATTCTTGAAACATCTTATTAAAATTTTTTCCTTCACCTAACACCTATTTGTGTATCCAAACTTGGCATGGCCATCACCTCCTCCAAGGAGCCTCCCCCGACTTCCTAGCCAGCCACCCTTAGTAGAGCCGCCACAGTCCCATGCTGACTGCCATCGTCGCACGTAGATTTGGAACTGTAATTACCCGCTGACTGCACATCCATACCTCGGTTTGTCTGTCTCTGTTCCCACTAAGGGGCTCAAACCAAGGCAGACAATTACACAGAAGTAGAGGATGCTCTGGCCACACGGAGCAGGGGCCCTTGCCTGAGCTGAGGGGGTTAAGGAAGGCTTCCTGGCAGAGGTGGTGTTCGAGACTTACAAGCATTCTGAGGGAATGCATGTGAAAGAGAGAAGGGGAAAATGGAAGGATGAAGGAGGAGGGAAAAAATGAAAGACACACCCTAAGGAGTCCGTGAGGGGGCCGCCATCTGCTTCCCTGCGTGGTTTCCCCTGTCCGTGGCCCCTCCACCTGAGGCAGGACACCCCCCAAGAACCACCCTGGGCCCCACCATGGCTCATACCTGGCTCTTCTTGGGAGCACAGATCGTACTCAAGTGGCACCCTGTCACGGTGTGGCCTCACGGCCCTACCTAGCTCTTTTGGTGGCAGCCCCAGGGACCTGCCCAGCCAGGGACCTCACCTTCTCATGCTTGCGCACCAGCTCATGCCGCTGGAGAAAGTACTGGTCTTTGAGCTGCTGCTTCACCAGCTGGTGCCTCTCCTGCAGGTGATGCTCCTCCATCTCCCACAGGGCTGCCTCCCGGTCTGTGGAGGATGAGGCCTGATGAGACACTAACGGCCAGAGCCCCACTGGGCGCGGCCCTGCCTCAGATGATAGCTCCCGGGAGAATGGTACCCCATTCTCTGGAAGTGACCGCAGTCAGAAGCCAGAGAAACCAGAGACCTAGGCTGGAGCCCAGCTCGTTCACTGTAGTTTGGGACAGGTAACAAAGCCTCTGCAGGCCTCCACTCCTGCCTCTGCCAAGCAGGTATAACCACACCACAGAGGGAGAGATGTTCTTGGGAGACATGTTTATGTTCAGTATTTCTTAATGGGCGGGTGGGAAGGGCTCATGGAGCCCCATGAGGACGACAGGACAGCCCTCTTGTCACCATTTCCTCCTTTGGAAAATGGGGACACCCTCCTTGGCCACTGCACGTCCTTTATATATACATTATTGAGACAGCAGTATCTGGTATTTTATCACTGGAAGTCTACGACCTGATCCTCTGCTCAGCCACAGGCAGGGAGCTGCTGTCAGATGAAGACCTCACGCCCTGCAAGACCCAGAGCGGGCTGTGCTCAACCCACGAAGAATGGTCTGTTATTTCACTGCATTCCTGATCTGTGAAAACCGGTAGCTGCCCCCAGGACATCGGAACAGTAAGTTGGCTTCCTGACCAAAATCAGCACCACTGTCCCACAAGTAGGGTGGTTCTTCTCGACATCATGGACAAAAAAAGAAAATGAGGGCTTTCCTGAAACATCTGTGGCTCCTCAGAACGTCAGAACACTAAGGACCCCATTTCGCTGCCCCACACCCAAGTACTTGGGTCTACACTGCTCAGCCGTGTGCACCATCCCAGCGCTGGCTGCAGCTTCTTCGTTGTGTCAGTGAAGCCACAGACAGTGCTTGTCACTGGCCCTGTGTCGCTTACTGCTTCACAACAGGCGCCACACTCACAACGGATGTTTGGCCACTTAGAGCCCACTTGCTTTGCACAGCCCCAGAAACTGCACCAAACATCTGCTAGGCATAGTGAGATAAAGCCGAGGCCATACAAAGACCCTAAGCCCTGCTGCCCTTCAGAGCTCTATCCCAGGACCCCTCTGCTGAGGGACCCCGTCCAGATGCAGAAGCCCTCCCTCCCTAGGAGTTCCTCTGCACTCCCTCTGAGAGTGGCCCACACTGGGGTCTCTGGAAGGTCCCGTGCTGGGAGGGACCCACCACACCAGAGTGGTTAAGAGCTCAGCTCCAAGAGGAGATCCGAGGTCAAGGCCCGCTCTCCCCCCACTAGCCGAGCAACCCCAGCCGAAGCACAGTCACTGCGCCAGCGTCCGTTTCCTCGTCTGCACAAACACCTTGCTGCGTTAAGGAGCCTGAGCCATGAAGACCGGCTCACGGCCCGGCAAAGCAGTCGCTCGATACCAGGTAGCTGTTATAAGGGGTTCGGTACTGTCCCCACCCCAGCACCCTGTTCACCCAGTGTACTTATTTACAATTCCTACCCGCCCTACATCGCTTGCTTGCTTTCTTCTTTCCTCAATATCAGGAATAATGTCAAATCATGTTGGTGACAGCTGGTATCTGTGCCCCAGTCCTGACTTCGGTGGGGGCTGGCCCCGTGTTTCACCCTGAGGGATGCCGTTTGGTTTCAGGATGGAGCAGAACCTCGCAGTTCTAGCAGAGCCCACTCTCTGGCACCCACCTCGAAGGAGTTCCTGCTTCCTAGTGAGACACTCGCGCTCCTTGTCACAGATCTCCCGCCTGTTGTCAGCAGTGATCTTCTTCATCGCCAGCTCCAAGTCGTCCTTCTGCTTGGCCAGGAAGTCCCGGTCCTGTGTGGGAGAGACGAGGTCGGACCTTTAGCGCTGGCTCGGCATCTCGCCCTCTACTGTTACGACAGAAGAAAAGTCATCACAAGCCGCAAAGACAACATGTGTGGGGGAAATATGAGACTTAGAGACCTCAGCCACCTGTGGCACGTGCACTTTTTGTGGACCCCGATTCAAACAAATTGTAAGAAAGAAAAAAATTAATGAGACAATTGGAAATGTACATAATGATTCAACTGCAAATAAGTCAGTAAGTAATTATTGTTAAATATTTAAAGTCTTAGGTATGTTTATAGTATTGTGGGTTTTTTTTTTTAGAGATACACACGGAGACATTTACAGGTGAAATGACAGGATGTGTGGGATTTGATTCAAAATAACACCGGAGGGTGGGGGAGTAAGGGGACATGAGTTCATAATTCCTGTGTTCTGGTAATGAGGGGGTTCCTGTTGTACCTCCTTCTGCCTAGTTTAATTTGCCATAATAAAGAGTTAAAAAATTAAAATTTAAAAACCTTAGGGAACCCATAAGCAGAAACAAAAGTCCCCACGAACCCTATCACCCAGGAGTAGCAGCTGGTTTTGGTGTATCTGTACAGACATGTTCGTGTAAAAGGACTTAGAGATCTGTACACCCGTGTTCGTAACAGTATCATTCACAATAGCTACGGGATGGAAACGACTCAAGTAGCCACAGGCAGAAGAGTGCACAGACAAAATGTAGTACAGATACACGGTGGAACATTACTCAGCCCTGAAAAGGAAGGAAGTGCTTATATGGGCTGCCGCATGGGTGGCTCTCGAGGGCATGTTAAATTGAAGGAAAGCAGACACAAAAGGACAAATACCGTATGATCCCACATGTAGGTCAGACTTGTGGAGACAGAAAGTAGAATGGTGGTTGCCAGGGACTGGGGGAGGGGTATCATGGGGTGTTTTACTATTTATTCAGTAGTTTCAGTTTTGCCAGATAAAGGGTTCTGGGGATGGATGGTGGGGCTGGGCTGCTTTGCACAGCGGTGTGAATGTACTCAATGCCACTGAACTGTACGCTTAAAAATGGTTAAGATGCTAAATTTTGTTATGTCTATTTTACTGTAATTTTTAAAAATTAAAAATACCTTTCCATGTGATAATGTAAACTTCTACCAAATGAGTTCTAATGGCTGAAAGTATTTCATGGCGCAGGTGCACCCTAGCTTATTCAATACCCAGTACTTAGTAGGCTGCTTCCAGGTTGTCTCTATTTTCGATGGTGCTGCTCTTTGGATTCTGGTAGCTAACTGTTTGTAAACTCTGTGATGAGTTATCCTCAGGATTAGTCTCTAGAAACAGAAAATCCAGGCCAGCAGTGTGCACATTTCTGAGGCTCTCGATGCCACTGCCCAAATGGCCTCCTTAAGGAGCCCATCTGCTCTCCCTGTGTGGGGCTGGGGGCCGTCTCCCCCACCCTCCCCAGCCCGGAATTCTTTTTCTGATGACAGCATCAAGGGACAGGTTGTAGGACAGTATGATGGTGTCCTGGAGAGAACACGATGTCTGGAGACAGACTTGAATTTGGGGCCATGCCCCATACTGCTAACTCTGGAGAGTCACCTCCCTGAGCCTTAGTTTCTTCCTCTGCAAAGGGAAAAATGAACAGCACCTATCCCAGTAAGCCATGAATGCTAAACCAGATAATATACAAAGCATTTTTAAGTGTACATTAGGGAGCAGAGAAAGCAAAATGTACAGACTCCATAGGGGGAGAAAAATGAGCACACGGTCTGACAAGGGCTACAGAGAAGGCTGGTGTGAGGCTGGGGCAGAGGGGACCGAGTTGAGCTGGAGAGGCTGGCCAGGACCAGACCCACGGGGCCTTGAAAGCACATACGGAGGCTGGCCTTATCTTATGGACAAAGTGAGAGCCACTGAAGGTTTTGAAGACACAAGACTATGGGGGGAGGGTGACATGATCAGATTTGGAATTCAAGTTGACCGCACTGGCTGGGGGGAGGTGACATGATCAGATTTGGAATTCAAGTTGACTGCACTGGCTGGTGGGAGAGGAAACTGTAAGAGAGCAAGAGAGGAAGCAGGGAGGCGAGCTGGGAGGCTGTTGCAGCGGTCCAGGCAGAAGGTGACCATGGCTAGGGAGTCACAGAGATGCAGATAAAGTGGACAGATCCAGAGACCGTTTGGAGCTTAAAAAAAAAAAAAAATCCATGCTTTAGTAGGTGATAAAGAGTTGGAGGGAAATGGAAGTGTCAGGAATAACAAGGTTTCTGGCCTGATGGCAGGAGGGAGGACAGTGCCCCCTCAGAATCCAAGAACAGGACCAGGGCTGGGAGATTGTGGAGGCCAAGTGGGCAGGTGGGTGTACTGGGTTATCCAAGGAGATTCGACATACAAACAACCCAAGACCAGACGGGAGGCACTAAACGGTTTGGAAGAGATGGATGTAAAGGGCTGGAGGGTCCAGAAACGGGGGAGCTCACTTGCAGCTGGAGTGAGAGCAGTCAAGGAAGGCTGCCTGGGGAAGGTGCTAGCAAGGATAGGCTGGATTTAAGCACTCAGAATGAGACATGGGTATTCCAGGGGCAAGGCAGGAGCACAGAGGGGGCACTTGATCATTCGGGGTCTCAAACCTGGGGCTCTCCAACCCCTCTGCCCCCTGACTGAGGGACAAGGACTCACGAGAAGCTGCTTCTTCTGTGTGTGCTCCTCCATCTTCTGCTTCATGCTCTCCTTCCGCTGCTGCCTGGGGAGCTTCTCCACCTCGTTCTTCACCTGCACCAGAAACAGCAGAGAGTGGTGGGGTCAGGGTGCCTCCTCACCTTTCCTAGAAAGTAAGTCTTCAACCCCTGAACTTCTGGGTCAGGGAGACCGAAGAGGAGGTTCAGCTTTCTGGACACTGGCCCCCAGCCCCACTCTCCACGAAGTCCCTCTGACAGGTGGTCCCCACTGGCCTACTCCTGTCTGCTGCTGGCTCCAGTTTTGGACTTCCCAGAGCGAAGGAGTGCTGCTTTCGTTTTCTTTGTTGCCACAAAGAAATACAAACCCTAAGAAAGAGACAGGGCACCTGGGTGGCTCAGTTAGGCATCCAACTCTTGGTTTTGGCTCAGGTCATGATCTCGGGGTCATGGGATTGAGCCCGTCATTGGGCTCCACGCTCAGCGTGGAGTCTGCTTCTCCCTCACCCTCTGCCCCTCCCCCACACATGTGCACACACTTGCTCTCTGAGGTAAATAAATAAAATCTTTAAAAAAGAGACACGCAAAAAACTTAGGACTAAACAAGGCAGCATCTGACACTAAACGCAGAAAGCACTGGACAGAGCCAGGGTGGAGTGGAGGTGACAGAGGGACCAGTGACCTTGAAGAGTAATAAAAATTAGACAACATGAACAGGAGAGAAAAAGGATTACAAAGCCTAAAGCTTTAGAGACTCACAGGAAAATACCACAGGTGTAATATTCGTGTATTGGGGAGTGCCAGAAGGAAAGGAGAAAGAGACGGGCACGGAAAACGCACACCTATAATGGCCATAAACTGCGGGCTTCTGTGGCAGTGAACAGCATCTTGAGAGCAGCGCTCCTGTCTCTCTGGCTCAGTACCCCGGCGCCTAGCACAGTGCCGTACGTGTGCAGAGTCCATAAAAGAGGCGCTGAGCGGCTCTCATTTCGAGAGGAGGTACGCGGGACTCAGGAAGGTTGCTGTCCGAAGCTCAGTGCAGTTAGTGGTCCAGAGCCAAGACTCAGAGCCAGGCCTGACTCCCAAGCCTGTGCTCCCTGCACTGGAGCTGGGGGCGTGCTCAGGACCGGCACTGTGCCCCAGCCCGTTGGCCTGGCCCTCAGCAGGAGGGCCGGGAGCAGGATAAGTAGGGCCAGTGAGGCACTCACCTCAGCCATAAAAGGGAATACCATAAACTTCAGTCATCAAGATAAATGACGTTTAAAAAATTTCCAAATTCATGCCCAAAATCATGAATATCAAATTTTAAAGACTTTATTTGACAGCACAAGCAGGGGGAGCAGCAGACAGAGGGAGAGGGAGAAGCAGACTCCCCGCAGAGTAGAGAGCCTGACACGGGGCTCGATCCAGGACCCTGGGATCATGACCTGAGCTGAAGGCAGACGCTTAACCGCCTGAGCCACCCAGGCTCCCATGAATATCAAAATTTTAAATACAGACAGGATCCAGCCCTGTATTTGCAGGACTCAGACTCATCATCTTACCCTTATCTTGGCCCCGTTGGATCCTGACTCTAAGTAGCTGACATTCTGTTCATCGTGAATATTTTGCAGTATTTTTTATTTTAAAACACTACCCTAGAATACTGTTTATCTTGATTACCAAGGTTTTTGGCGCCCCCTTAAGTTTTGTGGCCACATGTCTCACCCCAGCCCTGCCCCCCCGCAGCTGCCTGAGGCCCCCTGGATACAACAAATGTCACAGCCATACACTGCTATCTGGGAGCCAGGCTCTGCGGCCCTGCGGCCGGCAGCACCAAAGACCACCCTTAGAGGCTGTTCGTCTGGAGACTGGGAATGGCCTAGCAAGTCTGTCCCAGCCTGCCAGTGACAGGCTCCACAGAGGGAGGTGTGGGCTGTTTTTTGGGCCCCGGATGCCCTTCCCCAGGGCAGGCTGGGAAATCTGCCTCTCTCCCTTTGTCTCAGGACCATCTACCTCTTTGCCACCTCCCCCTTCCTCTTCCAGCTGGGAAAGGAAAGAGAAGAAGGGCCACGTGGGTCCCAACTAGGGGACTGCTGTTAGGGGAGAAGGAGGGCAGGGCACAGAAGACATACTGTGTTTGCCGCCCAGCACCCGCTCCCCGCTTCTGGTGAAAGCATCTCAGATCCCCTGGGCTGCCATCCCTTCCTTTCCCCTGCTCTCTTTCAGCTGGGGTTGCTGGGCTGGGAGGACATCCAGGAAGCTGCCTGGGAGTCAAGTCAGCACAAGCCCGCAGAGCCCGAGTGGCTCCTCACGGTGCAACTGGAGCACGTAAACCAGACACCTGGACGTGAGCTCCGCAGGCATACGAGCCCCCCAGATTCCCTCTGTTGCTGAAGCGGGGCTCGGCTGTGGTTTCGATCCCTTGCAACCTAGACGCCCCACCCCCAGCCTCTGCCCGACACATACTCACCTCCTTCTTCATCAGTTTGAGCTGCTCCTGGAACCTGGCGTAGTCCCGATCCTGCTCCAGCCGGATCCGCTTGGCCTCCTCCCGGCGGCGCACGGCATGGTCCTGCTCCATCTTCTCCACTTGCTGCTTCTGCTGACGCTCCAGGTTCTCCAGCTCCGTGTCAAAGAACTTCTTCTTGGCCTGGAAGGAGCAGAAGGAGAAATTTAGCAAAATGACTTGACACCCGGGAGGAAGATGGGAAGTAAGATGGGGAGAGCCCAGAGCTTATCTTCAGACCTGGGCCTGACTCCCAGCTCGACCACCTCGTGGCCGTGTGACCTGGGACAAGTCGCCTAACCTCTGTGGTCTCTGTTTCCTCATGTGCAGAAGGGAAGCCGGACTGCCTACCGTGCAGGGCTCTTGCATGGTACTCAGCAAAGCTGTCTCCCGCTGGAGACCCTCCCGAGTGACTGAGAAGCACTGGGACTTTCATGAGATTCTGTGTTCACAAGTCAAGGCCTCGTGAGATTAGGAAACCACAGGAATGGGGCTCTCTACGGCCCTTAGAGGAAACACGGAGCAAGGAGCCCTCGGGGGACCCATCCTTTCTCACACTCACGTTGATTTCTTGTTCAAAACGTTTATGCATCTGCTCCAGCTGCAGCTCGTGCTTGCTGCTCAGCTGGGTCTGGTTCCGGTGCTCCTCCTTCTGCAGCAGCCGGAGCTCCCGGAGCTCCTGGCGCCTGCGGGTGAAAGGACGTGCGTCTCAGCGATCACATAACTCATGGCTACGGACACTGGCGACTGGAGCATGGAACGGGCAGGGGCATGACTAGAACCCGGGCTGAATTTGACGTTTATTGACAGGCAAAACATGAATGATCAATGTATAAAGAGTACTTACATAAGAAAAACAGGAGGAGCCTACTTTTAAAAAGGAACACAAAACATGAACAGACTTGAAAGAAAAAGCAAAAATTTTTAAATGACCCAATATGGATATGAGGTGCAAATTTAAAATCCCATTTGCATTAAAAAGACAAGAGCCGAGGGGCAATTGATACTTCCATAACCTGCTGGTATGGACTGGTACATTCTGGAGGACAACTGGTAGTAAGTTCGTGCCTTTTGATACAGTATTTCCATTTCTAGATATTGATTCGAAAGAAATACTCATAGATACACAACACAACTGAGTAAGGATCCATAACAAAATTATTTATAATAGTCCAAAACTGGAAATGACATACACGTCCATCGTATAGGTCTAATTAAATAAATTAAAATGTATCCACCTGATGTTAATTTTGTGTACACAGCCATGAAAAAAATCAAGTTTTAGAAAATAATTACATGGGAAAACATCTACTAAAAATGCAACAATTTTTTTAAAAAAT
The DNA here is from genome assembly GCF_017311325.1 of Ursus maritimus. Lineage (NCBI taxonomy): Eukaryota > Metazoa > Chordata > Mammalia > Carnivora > Ursidae > Ursus > Ursus maritimus. The sequence continues at coordinate 4,304,786 of NW_024423897.1, read as the reverse complement.
GTAATAATTCTTTATGAACAGATATGGAATGATCTCTAAGTGAAAAAAGCAAGGTGGTGACAAGTGGGTCTATTATGTTACCCTACCCTCTGGGTGAAAAACAAAAAAAAAAGACAATTTATGTGTCTGTGTGTGTTCACTTTAATATTAACACAGAGGGGAACTAGATGCCGTGTGTGTGTGTGTGTGTGTGCGCACATGCGCGCGTTTCTTTGAATTTTGAACCATGACATAATATTACCTATTCAAAATATCAATACGATAAAAATTTGACCTAGACCACAGAGTATACCTTAATTTTGTAACACACATATTGTCAATGTGTGTATGTGTTTATGTTTACTCACACAAAAAAATAACTGCAGGATAAACTCCGAAGGGTTAACTGTGCTGCTTTCTGGGCAAATCTATTAAAGATTGATATGGATCAGGAAAGAAAATGATACAGAAAGAACGTGGGCCTCCTGACTATGAATCAGGGCTCCCTGGCAGCCCCTCAGGATTTGGGCCCATGAGGCCTGTGTTCTGTTCTTGGCCAGAGTCCATCTGCCCCCCCAAATGCTGCCCGAGAGAGGAGCCGGCACATTCTTGGGGGTCAGAGGGACCTTGTTTGAGCCTCAGCTCTGCTGACTTCCGGCCGGGGCCCCTCCGGCCGTCACTCAGTCTCGAGGCCCCTCTCCCTGCATCTGTAAAACACACAGATCATGTCCGCCGCTCAGGTTCTTTGAGGGTCAAATGCGGGGGTGCCTGTTGTGCCCCCCTGACCTGCGCAGACATGGTAACTCAGTGGTAAAACTCACCAAGTTTGTTACTAAGTGGTAGCTGCTGGGGTGATCACGAACAAGAAGAGGCAAAGGCTGCCCGGTCTCTGGGAAACTAGAGACAGCCTCCACAGCCACAGAAAGAACCTTCCGTCTGAGCCTCCGCTCTTTGGGCAGCGAGAGGGTTGACAGTGTGAACAAAGACACAGAAATCCTGACTCCAAAGAAACTAAGGCTCAGAGAACACCTGACCAAAAAACAAAAGAATACAAAAGAAGGTGGGCAGCTAGGTTCAAACACTACCTCCCTGCCCCACCTGGGTTCTCACAGGGGAAGGCAGGCCAAGAGACAGCTGATGTCTTAAGGAAGGAAGCGCTGGCACCAGCAATTTTAGGGAAAAGGAGAAAGAACTCTGACCTAGAAGCGTCAATCTGGGAGAGTGAACATCTGGTCACACGGTTCAAAAGCCTGTGTGTGACCCAATTCTCTGGAAATCCTAGCATCCATGAAGGCCGGGGGGTGGAGTGGGGGGGGCGACAGCCGGCCGGGGAACAACGAGAGCCTTCCACGCCCCTGCGCAGCGTGGCAGCCGAGCCAGGTATACAGACCACTCGGCCCCCTCCGGACCAGGATAGAGGCCCTCGACCTCTACGAAGTCTCACCTTTCAAACCTGAGTCACACACAGCTCTTCTGCTTAGCAAAAGGGTGGGGGCCTCAGCCAGGGCCAGAGGGCATCGATTCTAGATGGGGTATGGTGGACCTGCAGTTTCAAGCCGGGAACCTGAACTGCCCGGACAGGAGATGAGGGTGGAAAGGAAACTCAGCCATTGAGGTCTGAAGCTTAGGAGAACAGGTCACCTCCCAGGTGACCAGGAAAATGGAAGGTGGTATCAGCCTCCAAGAACAACCATCCTCCCCCCCTCTGTCACGAGCCCCCCAGCCCCCATGATGAGGACGCTGTCTGTGTGTGTGTGTGTGTGTGTGTGTGTGTGTGTGTGTACACGTGTACATGCATTCATGCAGAAATGCAGACACCCCTGATGAAAAGTCAGCCTCTCATTTCTGTGGTCGCTAGAGGGGAAAGGGCCCCAGAGCATCCAAAACTGCTGCTGTTTGGCTTTGGAATGCTTGTGCTTTTTTAAAAAGATAAATGTGTTCAATGTTCTAGAAATGTTCTCCAAACTAATAATGAATTTATCCTGCAAAGGCCTGGCTCCAAGGCAGCTCTGTGGCTCCAAGGCCTCCTTGACTGCTAAGCCCCTCACCCCCAGCAGCCCCAGGAAGCTTCCAGTCCAGTGGAAGCCTGGTCAAATCCTCACACAGAGAGGTCTAGTTAGAATCGCAGCTCTCCCTTCTCACCTGGGTGACCCAAGGCAAGTAACTGACCTGCCAAGAAACACTGTTTCCTCATTTACAAAATGGGGGAAATAGGGTCTCCCTGAGGAGGGCTATTAGGGGGCCTGAGCACCTCCAAAGTGCAAAGGCAGCTCTCAGGAGACAGCTTTGCCTCACACTCTCCTCCCTTCACCAGTCTCACTGGTTTTGCCTCCAATATGTATGTTGAACTGACCCCTTCTTCCCTCTTCCCGGCTACTGCCCCAGCCCAAGCCTGCAGCCCGACTGTGCTGGACAGGGTCTCCCTGTCACCCGGCATCAGTGTCGCCCCCTACAGCCCACACTCCTGCAGCTGCCAGAGCCATCTTTCAAAAGGGACATGACAGCCAGTCACTCACCAGCTACTTGACTCTGGCTGTACCTAGGATAAAATCCACGCTCCACCCTGGCCCACAGGCCTCCGTGACCTCTGCCCTCACACTCACACTCACAGCCCTATCCTCTCAGCTTTCTCAACAAGCCCGGCAGTCACTCCTCAGGCGTTAGCTTTGCAGCTCCCTCGGTGCTCCCCCAGCAATCCCACTCAGGGTCTCCCGCACACACAGCAGCCTCTCCCCGCCCCAACCCAGGGGCTAGCATATCACCCGTTACCTCCTTCACAGCTTGTGCCACAACTGGGGCTTACTCTGTGTATCATATCATGGGGTGTGAGCTCTGCAACGGCGACAGCCTCAACTATCTGGATCACTACCGTGTCCCCCAACCTGGTAGATGAGCAAGTACATGGGTAGATGGATCGATGGGTGGGTGGGTGAGTAGACAGATGGGTGGGTGGGTGGGTGGGTGAGTAGACGGATGGGTGGGTGGATGAGAGGGTGGGTGAGTAGACGGATGGGTGGGTGAACAGATGGGTGGGTGAATGAGTGGGTAGATGGGCGGGTGAGTGGATGGATAGATGGGTGAGTGGGTGAGTGGGTGGGTGGGTGGGTGGTGGGTAGATGAGTGGGTAAACAGTTGGGTATATGGATGGGCAGGCAGGTGAGTAAATAGACGGACGTGCAGATGAATGGATGGGTGGACTGGGGAGTGCAGGAGCAAAACCAGTTGCCTTTTGTGTCCTTGATCCCTCACTTCATGCTGTAGACAGTCCTCTAGCCAAAGGAACCTACAAACCTCCCTTCTCAGCACGCCCCCGCCCGGTACCGCCGTCAGCGGTCCACCGCAGGCTTGCCTGAGAAACCGCATCTCCTCATCCTTCTTCTCGTCCTCGCTGATGATCTTGGAGGTGGTGATGCTCACCTCTACGCCGTCCACCACAAACCTGCGTGTCCTCTTGAGGGTTTTATTGTGCAGCCTGGAGTCCTGGCAGGGTAGGATCATTAGGCAAAGCTGAGGATTTCAGCTAAGAATCTGTGGGTGACATAGGGGTGTGGCCCACAGCCTTCTTGGCCCCACGGCCCCGACATCCAGGTAGGACACGGCCGTCCATCATCCCCCTCTTGCCTCAAGCTTCCCAGCTTGGGGCCCTGAGTGTCTGAGCTTACTCCTTGTCCTCGCCCGATCCTGGCCTGCACACACTGCCCCGCGGCCTCACGCCTGGCTGCCAGCACCCTCACACACAGGACGTGGCACCAGAAAGAACCAGGTTCTAACCCTCCCTCTACCACGTACTGGCTCTGTGACCCTGAGCAAGTCCCTCGTCCTGTCCGAGCCTCAGCTCCTAAAGTCGCCAGAGGAAGAGAACCGCAGTGCTTACCTCCCAGGGCGGTTACCGAGCCACCGTGAGAGATGCGTGCGGGACGCAGCACAGGCCCGGCTCACGGCGACTGTTCCGTTCTTGGTATCTAGAGCTGACGGTTATGACTGCAGACCACCGTCTCTCACCCACAGGGAAAATCCCAAGAGCCCGGACAACTGAAGCTCCTTACGGACTTGGAAGCCAACCCCGAGCTGACCTGAACGCCACAGGAGGCCACACCCGTCTGGAGCCCCCATGAAATCATTCATAATCTTCGTCTTTTCCCGTGAATAACCACGCATTTCAGACCAAGTGCTCAGAGGGCTGCCGGGACTCCTCGGGGTGTTCAAATACCCTTTGAAAATGGGTCCTGATTCAGCTGAGAGCCTGTGGGCCTGCACTGCAGTCGTCATGGCACCTCCCCCGTCTGACCTGGACGGGCTGCCGAGGCCCCAGTGGCGGAGCCCAGCCCTGCGTTCCCAACCCTGCCCCAAGGGCCTTCTAGCCCGAAAACAGAGGGCGGCCGGGCGGCGGGCTGCAGTCAGTCTCCGTCCCCCCAGCGTGCTCTGAAGCCCCACTCGGGCTCAGCCGGACAGGGGCCAGCCCTTGCTCGCTGAGGGCTCGGCTCCCCCCGAGGCTTCCAGGGGCCCCGGACACCACGGGCACGGAGCAGCCACACGCACCTCTCACGTCCTACCCGGCTCTCCCAGCCTAGGGCCCCACCCGAGACTTGACGGCGAGAGACGGGGAGCGGCGGGGAAGAAGGGAGCCGGGGGCTGCAGCCCTCACACTAGGACTAGTCCTGGTCACGGTCACGGGGCCTCCTGCCTGCCACCCCCCGCCCCCGCCCCGAGGTAACAGGCTCCTCATCTCCCTGCGGGGTGCTGACGCCGCCCACGGACTCTTATCAGAACAGCCGTGTTCCCTGACTCACTGCCAGGCAGCCAGCAAAGGAATGTTCTCAACACCCTTGAGAACAGGCAGGGGAGACCCTGCTCTGGCCTTTATTTTTTAATAATTACTTTTTTTTTTTTCTTTTTGCTTAGTGTTTTTTTAAGTAGGGAAGGGACAGACTATCTGTCTTAAGGCCGATGAGGGGCCCCGATGCTGCCCGTACCTAGGGCCGCCGTCTGGCTTCTCCTGGTGACATGTTAGAACTGTGCTTCCCTGCTCTCCCTGAAGCTAACTGCTGGGCTGGCTCGCTGCTTTTCCTCCTTTCACTTCCCTTCATTGAGCAAATATTTTGGCGTCTCTACTGTGTGGTTTCCACCAAGGAAACAATGGGAGAAAAAACCAAAATGATACAGCATCTTCCCTAAAACCAGCCTTGGTTGGGAATGACCCTCAGTGTGGCCTGGTCAAGTGGCCAAGAGTGAGTTCAAGAACATCCTGAGATCTATCCGTGTGGGCAGGGGAGGGGTCCGCCCTTCCTGACGAGGCAGCCAGGCTTCCCCCGGGAAAGCAGAATGGCATGTGGGGTTCAGAGCACAAAGTCTGGGGGTCTGACCAGCTCTCCACTCCCCACCTAAGCCTCCATTTGCTCATCTGTACCTCGAGACGATGAAGAAGCCTGTGTTTTCTTTCAAGCACTTCGCAGCATTGGCCTCCATGCTGAGCCCTCAAGCTCAGCGGCTACTGTGGTCCGCAGTGTTACCCACCTCCGCAAAGGCCACTGAGCCCCAACAGTGCCTTGAGCCCACTCCCTATAACTGACCCCCAAATAAGAGAACTTCACTCCTAGACTTCTCTCTCTCGAACTTCACCAAACCCAATTTAAATGGATACACAAATCGAAATTTAAAAACTGAGTCAACTGCCTGGCATGACCAAATCCCAGACTGAGCTCAGATATTCTGGAGATTACCGTATGAATTGAGCTCCAAGCTCTTTAAAAAAGAGCAAGCCTCATGAACCACTTAAAATGGAAGGCGGCCTCTACATGCTTTCAAAAACCAACACCAGGCGGCAGTTTCTACCTGCGGTAGAAGAGGTGGCATTACCTTGATGGACAGAGAGCCTGTTTCTCTGTTCAGGGACAGGTCGGCTGAGAGGGAGGTGTTGTAGTCCACGCTCTCGGAGGTGGAGAGGCTGCCGCAGTCTGAGTCCCTCTTGGATGGGCCCGGGGCTGCCTGGGTGGGGAGCTCCAGGCTGCCGTTGGCTAACTTCTCGGCACCCAAGGTCTCCAGGGCACTGCTGTTGGGACGGCTCTGGCTTGCTTTTTGGGACCTGTTGGCTGCAGGACTGAGGTCCCCGCCCTGGTCAGCGACTTGCTTCTCCTCAGATACCTGAATTCTGGCATCCATTGACACTGGCCGGGACTTCCGGGAGGGTGCTGGCACCGCCAGGCCATTCTCATTTCCAGAAGCCACATCTGGGGGGTTGGTGGTTTGGAGGGATCTGTCCCCAGAGGGCTGGCTGGGCCCATTCACATTGTCCTGAGGCTGGCTTGGTGGCAGTGGGGTGAAAGATGGTTCTTTGAGAAGCTTGTCGGTATTGAGATTCAGTTGACTCACCTCAGAAGAGTCTCGAGTATGGTTCCCCACAGGCTAGGAAGCAAAAAGAATCAAAACCGTGCTATTTTATGTCTAAGACAAGAGTCAAAGATGCAGAAGGGTCGAAAGTCAGACACTCACAAGGTGAAGTAGGCCAGGGCCAAGGAAGAATGTAGTTATCCCTCTCCAGTGAGCCACAGTCCTCACTACTCCCTGCTGTCTAACCAACAATAGAATTACTACTTCTTTTGTGTTAACTCTTTTGTGTAACTCTGTTACTCCTCCTGTCAGCAGAGGCAACTGTGGCCAGCTGGACAGCTCGTGCCCTGTCTAAAGGTGGCAGTGGCTACTCTGCTCCAGCTAATTGTGACATGTGAGACACACTTTTCCAATTTTTTAAGACAAGCGAGAATCTGGATTTTAACCTGACACCGCCTGATTTTTAGATGGCAACTAATTCAAGTTTTGTGTTTATTTTTTTTTAATTGCATAAAAACCAAACCAAAACTATACAGGAGCTAGATTCAGTCTATCAGCCACTAAGTTTTTAAAGTTTTGTTTTGTTTTGTTTCTTAGAGCTTTGGGGGAGTGGTAAGGACTAGAAACACTGCTATTGTGAAACAGAACGCCCATTTCTGTGGATGAAATATAAACGCCCAGTGAATGAATACAGTAAGCACCCACTCAGCCACCTTCCGTGTCAGGAGTGGAACAGGCCTGCCTCAGAGACCCCCCCATGTCTGCCCCTCCCCTTGACATAATGGTTGTCCTGACATTGAACTCAAAGTGTTACAGGTTTGCTTGTTTTCAAATTTGATATTAATGGAATCACGCCGTAGCATTCCCTTGGGTCCTAATGGCCGCTAGTTTTATCCTTGGATACGGATGCTTCCAGAAGCAACTCTAGTCCACCTCCTTATTCAACACCCTTAGAATGATGCTTCAGAAATTCAGATCAGATCCCATCACCCCCACACCAATGCCCAGCCCTTGCCTGAAACCCTCATTAGCCCCCATTGCCCTCACGACAAGCATCAGCCTCCAGGAGCCTGTGGAGAAGCAGGCTGGTGTGACTACGTTCCACCTCCCTCCCTAACCTTGCTGTCTGCTGCCTCCTCCTGGACCCAGGCCACCGCTGGAGCCAGGCTGCCTCCTGGAGCCAGGCCACTCACCCAGCATGGTTTGCCTACACCTGGCCCCGCAGCCTATCAGCTCATTCGGCCACGTCACTCCTCGGACCTCACTTTGCCCATCTCTAAAATGGAGCCCTGGTTGTCCTGTGAGAGTTGCAGTGCCCAGCACCGAGCCAGGGCTCCGTAAAAGGCTACGGCTGCTGTCCTGATTCCACTCCTCCTCCTCGGTGCTTCCCTTCTTCACTGTGGGAAGGAGTCAGGCCAGCCTTCGGCTTCTCCCAGGATTCCGTTAAACTCGAGACAGCGCTATACTGTCCATTCCCTGGCAGACGAGTCCAGTCCCTGCCTCACTCGCTCCACGGCACCATCTGGCCAGCACGTTTCCCTCCTGGAAGAGGCCCTTCCCAAGTGGCTTAAACCAGGGATCCGAAAGCGGCAGCTCAGGACAGAATCCAGCCCACAGACATGTTTTACTTGGCTCAGATGTTTTTAAAAATTTAAATTAGCTTTAATTTAAATTTAAATTCTGCCAAGTGCTGAAGCTGCTGATGGGTTACAAATGTGCCAAGCCATGGGTCCCCTGGGCACTCGGGGCAGCCAGACAGGCTCTGGGGTGCCCGGAGCCCCTCGGCCTATTGCCTCTGGTCACGTGCAGCCTTTATCTGCATTTACCCCACAGGGTGCTAAAAACGTTTTCTTGCTGCATGTGAGCCACAACAGGAAAAAGGCAGGGAAGCAATGAGTCAGCTACCAACTTTTAAAAATTGGAAGAACCCATGTGAAAATCTAGATTACTGCTCTTTCCTGAAAACTTCCAGAATCTGGCCAACACATCCCCGCTGCCTCACCCTGGCCCATGTGCTGACTTACGTAACCTGTGGCGTGGGGGGCTATAATCTCTAAGCTGGGGAAAAACAGGAATCCTTCCTGTGCCCCCCCAGATCCTCTCCTATACCAGCCAAGGCCTGCCGGGATCCCTTCCCCCCCAGTACCCCCTTTTCCAGGCCTTACAGAGGTGGCATCCGTGGAGTCCTCCTCTTCCCCTTCCTCCCGGCCATCTTCGATCTCCTCCATCACTTCAGCCTTGGCCTCGGCCACCAGCTCCCGAAGAGCCTTGTTGCTGGTGACACTGCTGACGAAGGGATGCTAAGGGGGCAAGACACACCTGGGTTAGAACCACTTTGGGCTGGAGAGTGCGGGAGGGGCGGGCGGAGGCTCAGGGGAGGTGATCTCCCAGGCAGAGAAGGCCAGTGGCACCCCTGAGTGCAGTGTGAACGTGTACTTGGAAAGGGAGAGCCAGAGGGGGCTCGGAAAGTCCTGTGTGTGGTGGAAGACGGCGAATCCTGGCTCTGCCCACCCCCCAGCTGTGCAACACTGAGCACATCACTTTCCTTCTCTGAGCTGCAGGCTCCTCTCCAAAGTGGAGACGATAATGCCAAACCTACAGGGAGGTCGTAAGGATTAACCAAGACAACGCGCAAGGAAATGTTTAGCCCAAAGCAGGAGCTCACGCCATGTTTGGGGGGTTGTTTGTGCATTTGTTTATTTTCTTTTTTAAAAGGTTTTAATATTTGGTTTTAAAATATCTACTACAGGGCCGTCTGGGTGGCTCCACTGGTTGAGTGTCCAACTCTTGATTTTGGCTCAGGTCATGGCCTTGGGGTCCTGGGATCGAGCCCGGGAGTCGGGCTCCACGCTCAGTGTGGAGTCTGCTTGTCCCTCTCCCTCCCCCTGCTTGCTCTCACTCTCTCTCAAATAAATAAGTAAAATCTTAAAATAAAATATCTACTACATATACTTTATTGAAGTGTTACTTACACCCAGTAAAGTTCACAAATCGCTAAGCTCAATGACTTTTTCCACTTATATACTTGGTATAACCAGAGCCCACCTGCAGACACTGAAGGTTTCCAGCTCCTTACCATCGACCCCACTCCCCATAGTTGCCTAGCTCCAGAAACTAGTTTTGCCTGTTTCCTAACTTCATGTGAACAGAATCGTAGAGTACGCAGTCCTCTAGGGCTGGTGTTGGGATTGAAACCATGAGATTCGCCAACCTCACTGCATGTATTGTAAACTGGTCCTTTTTCCTTTCTGTACGGTATTCTACTGTTTGGACAGATCGCGACCTGTTTACTCCTGCTGCTGCTGATGGACATTTGTGCTGTTTCCTGTTTTGGGTGACCATGAATAAAGCTATGAACGTGTGCAGAGAGGTAGGTCTTTGGGAACACACGTGTTTGCAAATTTTTAAGGGAGTGTTGTGTAAGTTCTATTCCTAGGATTTACAGAAATGTCACACCTCTAAAAAAAAAAAAAAAAAAAAAAAAAAAAAAGGCTTTTNGGTGTAGTTTTGTTTCTTTGATTTTTAAAAAAATTCCCCCCCCAAAAAAAAAAAAAAAAAAAAGAAATGAAGGCTCTTTCACACACTTTGCTAAACACCAAAGCTTTTAAGGCCTCAGCGGTTGTTAAAGCGACACAAGTACCTCCCTGGTACAAGTCGGCTCTCTAATCCCCAGCCCCGGGGGGTGGACGAGGATGTGAGATTGCTCACCCGGGGCGCTTGGAAAGGAATGCTGTGTGTATTAGGGAACAGAGGGGTGTCATTAAATCGGAGTCTGCTCATTTGAAATTCAGAGGAAGGCTCTGATGAAATCTGCTTTCACTGTCAGAAAATTTATCAGCAGACAAACAGTGTCAACGAGATTGCAGAGAAGTATGTAAATGACTAAGAACACATTTCCTGCACCTCGTAAACACACTCGCTGCTGATAGATCCGTTACAAATCATTTTAACGTGCTTGTTCGTTTAGAACAGGTCATCTGTGGAAGGTCACGAGCCAACTCCCGCTTCCACTCGGGCACCAAACTCTGACCTGAAAGGAATAACTCTCAGTCCTTTTAAAGAGCCCTAAACCAGCCTGGCCTTCTCTAGTTAGTCCAAACTGGTAAAGATTTTAAGAATGTCATTTCTTGGGGCGCCTGGGTGGCTTTGTCAGCTAAGATCTGCCTTCGGCTCAGGTCATGATCCCAGGGTCCTGGGACCAAGCCCCACGTTGGGCTCCCTGCTCAGCGGGGAATGTGGGATGGGCACTACTGGACAAAGTTCAGGAAGCCTAAAGAGACAGAGTGAATATTACATTTCCTTCAACTCTATTCCACACATTTCATTTCCCAAAACGCCATATTGTTTTGGTTTCACTAAACTTAATCCCAAATGCAAAGCTTCAATTCATTAATATAGCAACACCTAATGCTCTCTGAGGCTAATTCAGATGGTTTCAAACCTTCAGCAAAACGCTTTTAATAGTTTCAAGCAAATTACACATCAAAACTGGTATTGGGGCTGCCTAGCAACAAAGCTAATTGCATAACATAAATTCACTGCAAATTCTTGGGAAAGCAGATCTTTATTCAAACATGAAAGCCCCCCCCACACACACAAACACACAAAATTTTAATGTATGGTATGGAAATACCAGACAGAATATCTTATTACACTACCATGTTTAACATACTGATTTATGTGAAAAATCTATTTCCCTCTGCAAATTGCATGTTCATCACAACTAATGCTTAATAAATCTCTTTGTTTACCTTTTCCCACTCCCTCCATGTCATAACATGTGTTCTGACTCGAGAACTGGAGTTGATTTCTTTTGAAACCATAAAGATCTCTTTACGGCATCATCCATGGCAGTATCTGTTCTGCTGGTTATTACCACCATCCTCTTCATGGCACTGACATTGATGGAAAGCCTTCAGATTAGCCATGTCAGAATTCATTCTTTCTAACTTTTTCTTCTAAAGGTGAAGACCATAGTCTTATTTATTGTGGAAAAGTATTTGCTCACATGCTAATAAATCTGCAGTAAAAATCAAGAATATTCATAGCCAATGCCACTGGACTATTTTTTATAAGAGTAAAATAAATCCTAAAATCTCATTCATTTTACTATCATTAATATTAATAGGTCATCCTACAGTAGTGATTGTGCCTTCATAAATATCAAACAGATTTTAACGGAATGTTTTCTAACATGAAAACAACACAAAAGTAAAAATCAAATTTTATTCTAGTCTTATATAGAACGATTTCTAATGTGACCGGTTTTTGTTTGGAAACTTTGAGGATTAGGCACTTTTCCCTCCAATCTACAAGTTTGGAGCTGTGATGATACGTAATTAATGTCCTATTACATCACTGTGCTAAGAATTCATTAGCATTCAATAAATACTCATTGATAATAGTTCTTCTCCTCCTCAGTATATATTAGCATGCAATAGTTTTCATTTATTCTTTATTACTCACTTGAAAAAAAGATTATAAACAAGTTTATTTTATTCCTCGCATCTTCAAATACATAAAAAACGCTTTAGTAGAAAACCAACTGCTTTCTCTTCTTTTAAAAGTAAGCTTTGAATGTTCTGGTTGTTCCAAAGCCTGCATGTTGACCTGTGGAACTGTTCATTCTACCTACGATCATTTAATTATTTTTTAACTCACTGTGGAAGCTTCTCACTATGGTGTTTTAATTTATTACCTCAATCTGTAGTAAAGATTTATAAGATAACCTCACCCCTCCCATTCTGTCATGAGTGATAAAAGCTTAAAATAATCTATTAGGGAAAGGCAGCACAAGACACCTGAGTAATGTTCCATATTTTAGAGACATTTTGGATATACAGATTTCAGAAAATAAGATGTTAATCATCCCCGTGACATTTCAGAAATCCCCAATAAGTTAAACATTTTCTACTTGGTAAACTGGACAAGGCATGTAAGAAACAATTACCATACAGCCTGGCTAGACTCTGAAGAGCCAGATGCCCCAAGAATAGACAGTTCACTTCTGGGGAAACTTTAAGAAGCTGTTTTCGACCACAACAGTGGGGAAATAACTGGGCTTGGTGAGCAAATTGGAATTGGCACAGTATTTCAGAGACATCCCATTCAGGAATGCTTTGATGAACACAGCCAGAGCATTAAAAGGCTGTAGAATTTAAAATTGACAAGCCAACATAATTATCTCTACCTTTCTCTGAGGTTGTGACGAAACAGTCTGAAACACTGTTAAAGACAAAACAAATAGAGCTTATTTCCACCCTCAGAAGAGGCCCTTTCTGACACATACGAAGACTGGACCTCCTGAGGGCTTCCTGTAGCTACTGCTGTCCTATCTTATAAACGTCAAGACCAGCTATGCATTCCAAAATATCCATGTCTCTTCTGTAGAGTGCACGTCCTTTATGAACAATCACGGTTTCCAACCCATCACCAAAAACAAGAGTGTGCGATGCTGGAAGAACGTTGTGCAACGGTGTGAGATCAGCAGCACAGATTGAACAAGAAGCTGACTTTGCTAATCCCTGGAAAATTAGTGAGAAAGGGGATTTTTAAAATCAAGAAAGAACGATTTTGCTTTTCATTTAGGTCACTGTTGCCTTTCTTCCTGTCATGTTCCTTCCTGCACTGTGACTTTCCTCCTGAACGCTTATGATGAGGTCTATGCCAGTGGAAGCAGGGAGCTCTCTAGAGTAAGATGGTTTAGGTTTAAATGCTGGTTCCACCATTTCTTTAAGATTTTGGAAAAGTGTACATTCAAGATCCTCTTCTGTAGAGTGGGGATAGCTAACAACACTATCTCGTTAGTGTGTTGTGGAAATTGAGAGAGAGCACATAAAGTTCTTGGTACGGGGGCTGGCGCATAATCAGTGCTCAAAACAATGGTAATTACTACTGCTTTACACACGTAGGTACTCAATTGGTGCTGACTGGATGGACAGATGAATGCATCGTTGAAATAAAAGAAAAGTCGGCCTCTACAGGCAAGTAGCTCAGTTGATGTAGACACAGGCCTTCTATTCAACCGGTTCACTATCATTTATCTGTCTGAAAAGACTATGAATACCAGAAACGTTGAACCAGAAGATACCCAGAAAAACACGAATCCAGCAGACCCCCACAAGAGAATTGGAATCACCTAGCAGTTCAGTCCTTCCAGCTCTGGGTCTAATTTGCTAAAATTTTGAATTCCTACAGTGTTTTGAAAAGTCATCCCATAGAAATTCCTCCATTCAGGAGGTGTGGCTCGGTCGGTTAAGCATCTGCCTTCACCTCAGGTCATAATCTGGGGGTCCTGGGATCAAGCCCTGCTTCGGGCTCCCTGCTCCATGGGGGGTCTGTTCGCCCTCTGCCCTTCTCCCTGCTCTTGTGCTTTCTCTCTCTGTTACCCAAAAAATAAATAAAATCTTTAGAAAGAAAAAAAGGAAATTCTTCCATTCGGGGGAGTTTCCTCTTAGCCTTTTAGTATTGGGGATTCAGAACCACCTAAAAATCTATCAGGCTAATAATGATATATGTCTCATTTTTATCACAAAGCACTGGCAGGTAAGTATCATTATCCCTAATTTATAAATTAAACTGGAAAAAGTTCTGATAACTTGTCCCAGTCATATATCTAGCAAGGGGTATAGCCAGGATACAAACTCAGGTCTTAAATCATACTTTTGATATGATTTGGCCATAATTTCAACAAAAAGATGTGCAATACCAACTGTGTGTCAGGCACTATTTAGGTACTATGGATATGAATCTAAATATTATAACATGACTCCATCAACACGTTTACAATTTAGGGGGGCTTGGGTGGCTCAGTTGGTTAAGCAGCCCAACTTTTGATTTTGGCTCAGGACATGATTTCAGGGTCCTGGGATCAAGCCCCACAGTGAGCTCTGCACTCAGCATGGAGTTTGCTTGAGATTCCGTCTCTCCCTTTGCCCCTCCCCCTGCTTGCTCTCACTCTCTCTCAAATAAATAAAATCTTAAAATAAAATATCTACTACATATACTTTATTGAAGTGTTACTTACACCCAGTAAAGTTCACAAATCGCTAAGCTCAATGACTTTTTCCACTTACATACTTGGTATAACCAGAGCCCACCTGCAGACACTGAAGGTTTCCAGCTCCTTACCATCGACCCCACTCCCCATAGTTGCCTAGCTCCAGAAACTAGTTTTGCCTGTTTCCTAACTTCATGTGAACAGAATCGTAGAGTACGCAGTCCTCTAGGGCTGGTGTTGGGATTGAAACCATGAGATTCGCCAACCTCACTGCATGTATTGTAAACTGGTCCTTTTTCCTTTCTGTACAGTATTCTACTGTTTGGACAGATCACGACCTGTTTACTCCTTCTGCTGCTGATGGACATTTGTGCTGTTTCCTGTTTTGGGTGACCATGAATAAAGCTATGAACGTGTGCAGAGAGGTAGGTCTTTGGGAACACACGTGTTTGCAAATTTTTAAGGGAGTGTTGTGTAAGTTCTATTCCTAGGATTTACAGAAATGTCACACCTCTAAAAAAAAAAAAAAAAAAAAGAAATGAAGGCTCTTTCACACACTTTGCTAAACACCAAAGCTTTTAAGGCCTCAGCGGTTGTTAAAGCGACACAAGTACCTCCCTGGTACAAGTCGGCTCTCTAATCCCCAGCCTCGGGGGGTGGACGAGGATGTGAGATTGCTCACCCGGGGCGCTTGGAAAGGAATGCCGTGTGTATTAGGGAACAGAGGGGTGTCATTAAATCGGAGTCTGCTCATTTGAAATTCAGAGGAAGGCTCTGATGAAATCTGCTTTCACTGTCAGAAAATTTATCAGCAGACGAACAGTGTCAACGAGATTGCAGAGAAGTATGTAAATGACTAAGAACACACTTCCTGCACCTCGTAAACACACTCGCTGCTGATAGATCCGTTACAAATCATTTTAACGTGCTTGTTCGCTTAGAACAGGTCATCTGTGGAAGGTCACGAGCCAACTCCCGCTTCCACTCGGGCACCGAACTCTGACCTGAAAGGAATAACTCTCAGTCCTTTTAAAGAGCCCTAAACCAGCCTGGCCTTCTCTAGTTAGTCCAAACTGGTAAAGATTTTAAGAATGTCATTTCTTGGGGCGCCTGGGTGGCTTTGTCAGCTAAGATCTGCCTTCGGCTCAGGTCATGATCCCAGGGTCCTGGGACCAAGCCCCACGTTGGGCTCCCTGCTCAGCGGGGAAACTTCTTCTCCCTCTCCCTCTGCCTGCCGCTCCCCCTGCTTGTGCTCTGTCAAATACATAAATAAAATCTTTAAAAGAAAAAAAAGAATTCATTTCTTTTCTTTCTCTCCCACACCCCATTCATTCACCGATTTGGGCCACAGCCACATGTTGAGGCCGATGGTGTGCCAGGTGCTGAGAGAAGGCTGAACGACACGATGGGCACAGTCCCTGCCCTGGGGGCTTGCAGCTGAGCGGGAAAGAATAGGTACGTAGCCAAACGACACACAAGATCATGACAGATCGGGGCGCCTGGGTGGCTCAGTCAGTTAAGCGTCTGCCTTCAGCTCAGGTCATGATCCCGGAGTCCCGGGATCAAGCCACGCATTGGGCTCCCTGCTCAGCAGGGAATCTCCCTCTCCCTCTGCCTCTGCCCCCTTCTTGTGTGCACTCTCTCGCTCTAAGAAATAAATACATAAAATCTTAAAAAAAAAAAAAAAACAAAGCTCATGTCAGATCAGGTAATGGATAGCATGAGGCTGGAACCATATGGGCCTGGCCTCGAGGTGGAGGCTACTTAGTCTGTGGTCACAGGGCTCTCCCTGAGGAGGTGACACTCGAGCCGGCCAGGGAAAGATCTGGGCCCAGAGAATTCCAGGCAGGGGCATCAGCGAGTACAAGGCCCTGAGGCCGGACAGAGTCTGGCACGCCGGAGGCATGGCTAGAAGCCCAGGGCGGCAGGGCCTGTGGAAGAGAGAGGAGGGGCCAGAGGAGGAAGGACAGGGTGGTGCGTGCAGGGTCCCCGAGCCATCGTGAGAAGCTGAGATTTTCTCAGAAGCTGCTGGAGGGTGAAGCAGAGCAGTGGTGCCACCTGTTACCCTTTAAAGGTGTCCGTCTGGCTGCTGTGTGGTTCCAAAGGTCTTGAGTGGGAGCACTAATAAGGGGTGACTAATCATGGGAGGCAGGCGGGTGTCATGGTGAGAGTACTGGCCTTAGGCGAAATCTGCCTGGGATGAAATGCCACCTCCACCACCACCTTGGACGAGTCACTCAACCGCTCTAAGCCTCAGTTTGCTCATCTGTATACTGGGAATAACGGTATGGCTGTTATAAGCCCTATAGCAAGTGCTCCAAGTACGACAGCTATCATCTAAACCATCATCATGGCCACCTCCACCACCACCACGGTCACCACCATCATCGCTGTCACTGTCACCACCGTCACCACCATCATCACTGTCACGGTCACTGTCACCACCGTCACCACCTCGGTCACCACCATCATCGCTGCCACTGCCACTGTCACCACCGTCACCACCAGCAGCACAGTCAGACAAGCCTTTAAGGCACAGGTTGCACCCCCAGCCACCCCTCCCCCTCCTGCATCCCCACAGAGCACAGCTTTTTGGAACTGAGGGTGAGCATCGGATCCCGAAGGTTCCCGAGCCTCACGCTGCCCAACCTCACACGTGAATCTGAGCAAGAAGCCACAGGACACTTCACGGCAGTTGCTGAAGCAGATGCGGCAGACCTAAAGAAAGTAGGTACAGGCTTCTGGAAACACCAAGTTTTCATCAGGGCACGCTACACGATGACTAACTTAGTGGCTTTCCAGCATGGCCAGGAGTCTTGCTTTCTTGGGGCTGGACCATCCGCCCCACTGCCTCCCATGAGCACCCCAGGGTCCCTAGGAAGGGGACGCCACGGGGAAGCCATGGGAAAGAAAGCCCTTTGCCAAAGGAGCAGGTGAGCGGGGCAGGTCCCCTGGATGCCAATCCTGGAACCCCCAGGCAGGCACGGCTGAGAAGGCAGTCCCTCCAATAGCTGATGAGGCCCAGAACACTGTGTTGTCAAGCACAGACCACCTCCCTCACTGCCTCAGCTCCACCGCCTCCAGGGATGGGTCCAAAGAAGAGAAGTCCCCACCCCCGAGTCGCCAAGGCCCAGTGGAGAGACAGAGCCCTGCTGCAAGGAGGGCCCGGGCCTTCCCGGGCAGGAAGTGCACTGTGTGCCTGCGTGGGGACAGGCTGCTCGGGCACTGGGTCCCCAGAAAGGTGCTCGGGCACCCCTGCAGGAGGCCCAGATCGGAGGGGAAGTCAGCCGTCTGCTCCCTCAGGAAGACGCACAGCAGTGCGGTGTCATCTCTGCAGGAAGCCCCGCAAGGCCACACAGCTCGCCGACTGGCAGCTGCCCTCTGGCCAGGCCCCCTCCTGCCATCTACACAGACATCCTTTCCAAGAAGGGAGCCTGGTTTTCCTTGACGTGCTTAGAAACCACCAGCCGGGGGGCTCCTATACTCCCGAGGCTGGCTTTAGAAAACGTCTGATGCCACTTTCAAGGTTTCAGTTAGCGTCTGTCCAATTCCCCCATCCCTCCCATCTAACCTTCTCTCTCTTTCTCTCCCGTTCCTTCTTCCTCTCCTTCATTCATTCAGAGAGGAGGCTTACCAGAGTGGTCAAAAGAACAGGCTTCGGAATGAGGCAACCAGGATCAGAATCCCAGCTCTGCCTCTTACAAGCTGTGGGACCCTGTGCAGGCTACCGACCCTCTCAGTGGCTCAGTTTTATCACCTGTTTGATGGAGATGTGACCAGTACCTACTTCAGAGGCTTATTTTAAGGATTAAAGTAGTTAACATTTGCTGAACATTTAGAATAGTACCTGGCACGGAGACAGGGTTACACTATGGTTAAGTTAAAATATTAATGAATACTTGTGGAGGGCCCTCTATAGACCAGACACTGTTCTGGATGCTTGGGACACAACAGTGAACAAAACAAAGATGGCTGTCTTCAGGGAGCTGACATGCTAGAGATTAACAATAAACTTAATAAACAAGTAAACCATGGAAAAATCAAAAGTCGGGCAGGGAAAGGAGAGTTAGGAATATTTTGGGAGTAGAAGCGGCAGGTTTCCAGTTTGAAATAGGGTGATTGGTAGAGGCCTCACTGAGAAGAGCAATGACTTAAAGAAGAGAGTCAACCATGGAGGCATCTGAGGAAAAACACTATAGGCAGTGTGAAGGGCTGTGCAAAGGCCCTGAGACAGTTGTATGCCCAGAGTGTCTGAAATATAGCAAGGAGGCCAGAGCAGTTGCCATCGAGTGAGGGGTCAAGATGGGGTGGGCGGATCGTGTAGGCCCCCATGGGTCACTGACACTCTGGAGTTTAGCCTGAGTGAGATGGGAGCCATTAAGTGGCTTTGGACCAGGGAGGGACAGGAGCTGAAGGACGTGTTAAGGTTTCCCTCTGGCTGCCGAGCTGAGAACAGACTGAAGGAGGACAGGGAGACCAGCGAGGAAGTAATAACCCAGGCGAAAGCCATGGGGGCAGCTCAGACCCTCGGTGGCAATGGAGACGGTGAGAAGCAGTCCGATTCAGGGCACGTTCCACAGGCAGGGACCACAGGATCTCCTGACAGAGTGGATATGAAGCACGCAAGAAAGAGCGGCACCAAGGATGCTTGCAAGGTTTGGGGCCTGATGGCCGGGTGGGTGGGGTTGCCACTCCCTGAGACGGGACAGCCACTGGTCAAGCGCATGTGGGGAAAGCAGAGGGCACTCAGGTGTGGACGTCCACACGAGGGTAGAGAGTCAACGGTTGGATGTGGATGCGGACACCTGGGGACAGGCGGAGCAGGGCGCGCTGCGGGGAAGACGTGGGAGTTGCTGTAAACCAGGTGGGACCCTTGAGATGAGTGCAGGAGGTGGCCCTGGCGCGCTTACGCGGTGACCAGTCACAGGAAAGAGGGGCAGGGGAAGGACGCTGCGAAGGAGTGACCGGTGAGAAGGGAAGACACCGGGGGGCTGTGGGGGCCAGGAAGCCAAGCGCTGACAGTGGCAAGAATGAGGGTCAACTGTGGCTGCTGTGGGTGGCTCCCACGGGACGAGCGTGGAGGCCAGAGCCAGCCACTGCGTCCAACAGTGTGAGTCACGGATGACCCTGACAAGAACATGCGGCGGGTTCATAACCAACTCAGCAAGCGTCCGCAGAGCACCTGATGTGACAGCTATGGTGCTGAAGACGGCGCGTACAGAATCTCACTCACTCATACAACTGCGTTAAGGGAGCACCATCTACATCTCACAGATGGGGAAACTGAGGCATGGAGTGAGAATGACTCCTATGCCAGATGGTCAAGCCTGACCTCAGAGCCTGGGTCACTAATCGCTATGTGACACGGTCCCCAAGAATCTCTGTGCAAGTGAGGGGGTGAATCAGAAACCAGCGTCAACTCAAGGCACGCGGGGCCAGGAGGAAGCTCCCAGTAGCAGGCAGAAACAGGGGCATGAACAGCTCTGCAGGGAGCACTGGGAAGCCAGGATCTGGAGGCCACTGCCTGTCACTCAAAGCCAGGTGACCTTGGGCAGGCCATGCTCCACCCGCCCCCATCCAGAAATAAAGAGGCACAAGGACAAAGCCGACAGCAGCCTAAGCCCTGAAAGGCTTCTTGATCTCAAGAGATCGCTCCTTTCTTCTGCAACCCTTTCTGTCTTACACTAAGAATCCCCTGGCAGGACACTGTTTCCAACTATGTAACAAAAATTCCTGGCTCGGGCTGAGGCTCCAGGGCTGCCATGTGGGGATGGAGGACAGCTGGTCTCTTCCTGGTGGAATGTCCTGGATGTCCTAGAGGCCGGATGTAGCAGGCCAGGAGGTGCCTGCTTACAGGAAACAATTGGCCCCAAGCGGCCAAGAGCTTCTGCCTCTGACAGTGACGCCCACCCCCACCTCTGGCTTCCCCACCGAGCACCGCAATACCCAGGAAATGAGGCCTCTGGTACTCCAGATGCTTGCAGTTCAATGCAGCACTCACTGAGCACAGCGCAGAGGGGAAGCTGAGCTCTACAGTGTCTTCACACTTACCCCTCACAACGACCCTGTTAAGGGGGGGCATTGCCATTATCCCCATTTCAGAGCAAGAACTGAGTCACAGAGAAGTTAAGCCAACAGAGCTGGGATTTGAACCCAGGACTTTATAAACCACAATCCACACACATCAGCGCTGTGTGGCACACGCCAGAGGGATGCGCTGGAGCCTGGAAAGTCGACCAGGGCCCCGTGCCTGGCACACAGTAGGTACTCGGGAAAAGCGGCTAAATGTGAACAAAGACTCGGCGCTTGCTGTGGCCTCCTCTTCCTTTCCTTCCAACACACACCAGAGGTCGTGAGTCACTTACGTGGAAGGATGACACTGGGCAGGGTGTGAAGGGGCAGCCCCTCCCCCAGAACCCAGGCCCACTTTCTCTCGGTCTCCCATCAGTGTGGACGGTGGAAGGATCACACTGGGCAGGGTGTGGAGGGGCAGCCCCCCCCCCCAGAACCCAGGCCCACTTTCTCTCGGTCTCCCATCAGTGTGGACGGCCTGGGAACAGCAACCGGCAGGCTTGAGGACAGCTGGGCAGGTGGTGTGTGCCTCTTTCAAAACATGAGGCATCAGCCCGGGCAAAGGGCAGCTCGCAGCTACGTCCAGTATTTCAAAAAGCTTCAAGGAAACCTGCATCCCCTTCTCCATGCGAAGGCCAGAGATTCCTCACATAGCCGCCAGAGGGGCCCTTATAAGTGTAGGTCGGATGCTGTGTCCCTCGTCCAGACACTCAGGGGCGCCCGACTGCACACAGGGTAAAGCTCAAGTCCTGGTCTGGGCTTTCGAGACCCTGCGTGACCCTGCACGACCTGGCCCTTCCTGCAGAGGAGAGAGCGCCGCAGCCTGCCTGCCCCCCTTTGAAGGGCCTGCTTCCACCGCTGGCCCTTAGCTGGCCGCTGGAAACCTGGGTTTGGGGAGTGGCTCCAGCATGAACGGACAAGAGTGGCTCACTCTGCCTCAACTGTTTGCACAGACAATATGGTTTCCACTGAGCACCCACTTTCCTTCTGGAAGTCTGTGGCCTGCTGCAATGCATCAGAGCAGCGAGCGTACCAGGGCGCTATGTGTCCTCTCGGTGAGCACGCGCCCCACACCTCTCCGATCTCCGCCTTCACCCCTGGCTCCACGCCCTGGCCTCCTCGCTCCTCCCCAGCATGCTCACAGGCCAGGCCTTTGCCTCAGCTCCCTGGCACGACTTGCCTAGCCCCCTTCCGTGCCCTCCTTTCATAGGAGAGCAAGCCCTCGCAGGCCCCCATCCTCCTGAGTTGTTTTCTTGCTCTCCGTAGCCTTCTCTGCCCCTGCTGTAGGCACCTATCTGCTGCCCGTGGCCTGTCTCCCCCACTAGAACATAAGCGACAGACATGAGGACAGCTCTGGGGGAGCTTCCTTCACAGCAGCCGTCCCAGTGCAAGAGGCATTCAGGGCATGCAGGAGGCACCCAGGAAATACCAGCTGATGAATGAACGGTTGTTCTGGCCGTCGCCTGGGCTGGGGAGGAACACACCCGGCTTCCAGGTCATGGGTGAGCTCGCCCATCTTCTGCCCGCAGAGGAAGGGCAGGGCAGAGGGCGGCAGGCGGCCACCCCCCGGAGAGCGGAGCCACGTACCTCCAGGAGCTGTGCAGCACTGGGCCGGGTCTCCGGGTTCTTATCCAGGGCCGTCTTCAGGAAGTCGCGGAACTCCGCAGACCTGGGGGTGAAGGAGGGGGGCCCAGGTGGCGGCAGTCAGCTCGGAGTAGGGCAAGAACTCAGAAAATTCCCGAGTCACAGACTCTACTCTCCTGGGAGTCATGTGCCTCCCCAACACAGCCCTCAAAAGACAAAGGGGGCCTTCATGAGCTAAAACGGCGAAGGCGACGGGCTTTCGAGATGACCTTCTCGCCGTGAACATTGCTGTACAGATGGGGACATGGAAATCAGCAGAGCAGGGACTCGCCAGAGGCCACATAGCAAAACAGAGAAGCGCTGGGGTTGAAGCCTGAGCCCCCGTTCCCAGCCCAGGCTCGTGCCCCGTGGCTGCCAGGGCCTGTTTAGACACTTGCTCCCGCAGCGGCACCCGCCTCACTGGATCACAGAGTCCGCTTTGATGGACAGCCCATGCCAAGAGCACAGAGGACAGGAAAAGGCGTGGAGGGCCCAGGTAGCTCAGAAAGGCCCGGAGACCCCCAGGCCCCGACTCCTCCCCCACCCTGGGACCTCGCAGGGACAGGAGAACCCTGGCACTCCACCTGCCCCATCCCACGTGCCCCGTGTCACAGGCCCACCGGCCATGCAGCAAACACCCTCAGGCAGGCCTTGCTCCTTACCACTTAGAAGGCGAGAGCAGAGTGGGGGGATCTGACTTGGCAATCTTGAGCAGGACCCGCATGGGGTTGAGCTCATGGTGCGGGGGCTCAATCTGGGCCATCTCAATCAGAGTGATGCCCAGGGACCAGATGTCGGCTTTGTAGTCATACGGGGTGTCCTTCATGGTCTCACACATCACCACCTCAGGGGCCATCCTGAACCAACCAAGGGACAACAGAGGGCTAAGAACCTGGCCTCCACAGGCACTTCTCAGAGACTCAGGGTCAGCGACCACCACAAGCCAATGTCAGAGGGCTGGCGGCACTCCCGAATCATGATGTGCATGAGGGTCCATCCCACTGTCTTCCTTACGATGGTCTTCACTCAGAAAGATGCCTTCCGAGGGGCTCCACCGCCACGTCCTGCCGCAGGTCCGACGCCTGCCACAAGATGGCAGCAACAATCCAGAACGCAGAGTCTGGGGAAGGGGCGGGTGGAGGCAGAGGGGAAGGTGCCCGAACCAACTGGGGGACCAGGCGGGTGCAGACAGAATACAACAGCACAGAGAGAAGGGATGGGAGAGAACAGGAAAAGGAAGAATAAAAGGGCAGAGAGAGAGAAAGAAAGGGTGAGTAATAAGCAAGCAGGAAAGGAGCCTAACTCCCGAGTGAGTGCGCGTGAAAAACAGAAAGTAATGAGGTGTGAAACTGAAAGAGTTTTCGTGTTTGTTTTTTTTAAGTAATAGTTTTGGAAAAGAAGGAAACACAGTGGACTAGAGAAGTCCAGAGAAACTTCACAGGAGGGCAGGTACTGGACTTGTTCGTCCTCACAGTCCCAGCCCAGGGCCTCCCATTCAATCTGTACTTGTAATCAAGAACTGAACCATTTTCTAGGGGTTCCTGTTTGGGTGTTCTTAATGGAGCATTTTCTATATGCATCTTCCCATTTAATCCTCACAACAACCGTGAACCGTGATTTCATAGAGGAGGAAACTGAGGCACAGGCAAGCTAAGCAACTTGGCCAAGGTCACAGCACTCGTGAGTGGTGCGGCCTGGGCTCCGACCCAGCAGGCTGACTTAGGAGCTCTTGCCACTGTCTTCTCTCCTCTACAGCAGCCAGAGGTCACCTTGGGGAGTCTGAGGTTCGCCCTTCAGCCCACCATTCCCTTTCCAGAAACTGCACGACTCACCAGTAAGGCGTTCCTATGAAGGAATCTCGCTTCTGCAGAGTTTTCAGATTCTTGGCAGACACCCCGAAGTCAGCTGCAAGACAAAAATCAGATAGAGTATGCGATGGACATTCCTGCACCCACAGCCCCGGGGTGTGAACTCAGAGACGGACGTTCCAAATCAATTAACAGATGCCATTTTCTACCTGGCAAATTTATGACCATTAAAAATAGATCTACTGCTGTAAAGATACATAGAGACATGAACTTTCCTTCCTGCTACTGAGAGGATAAATTGAAGAGCCTTTCAGGAAAGCAGTTGGGCAATAAATCGAAAGAACCTTTAAAACACCCATACTCTCTGATCCAGTAATTCCAAGTCTAGATATTTACCCTAATGAAATAATCTTAAACATAAAAATAGTACACAGAATGGCGTCCGTCAAAATGCTATTATAACAGTGACGAATTGAAAAGAGCCCTAATTGTTTGGCTTTAGGAGTGATTTTAATCAGCAATAATTGTGCCTCGGGTAAACATCACTGGTAGGATACTGTCTCTGCACAAAGCTGAGGGGTGACTTTAAAACTTCTGCACAATATATAACATATTGTCTTTTCCAAAAAGGATCTAAGATGGCGTATCAACACGCGCGCGCGCACACACAGTAAGATAAACCAAGAAATTGAGAGAGAGGTAAGAAAGATAAGATAAAGGGTAAACAACTGAACAGATTAAGAAAAGTGTGATATATGGGCATATGACAGAGTATTTTATAGGTATTAAAATTAGTTTTGAAGTATTTTTATTCAATATTTTAACACTCAATTATACATATTAATACATGTCAATATTAAGGGTACTTGGGTGGGCTCAGTCGGTTAGGTGTCCAACTCTTGATTTTTGGCTCAGGTCATGATCTCAGGGTCGTGAGATCGAGCCCTGCGCTGGGTGTGGAGTCTGCTTAAGATTCTCTCCCACCCTTCTGCCTCCACCCAAGGCAAGACAAAACAAAAACATCAATATTAAGCACTTAGTATGTATTTAATATACGATATTAATATTTAACATGTATTTAAATGTTGCAATATTTAGCACAGTATTAAGATACTGTATTTATATACTATTAAGGTTAAGTAGGAAAGGGGAGGGTACACAGTTGAATTTATCGTATGGTCCCCATGACACTCCCCTCCCTGCAAAAAAGGGCAAAAATCTACATGAACTGACTTGGAGGAAATACACCAACTTGCCAAACTGGTTGTGTATGGATCATGAGAGTAGACAAGGTTTCTTCTACTTTTCTCAAACCTTTAAGTTTGCCAGGATGAACATGTATGACTTTCAGGACTAACATAAATAAATAAAATGTATCTTTAAACACACACCCAACACTACCAGTCTTCTTTCACACGCCCACTACTACGAGAAGAATCCAATGCCATGAAGAGAAATCTCCAAATCTCCTGTCTTCAAGGATAAAGTTTCATTTTTTTTCATTTTTTTAAAATAGAAATAAGCATATTTGTTGTTATGTTTTTAAAAACCTTCCCAACTAGTAAGTTAACATAAACTTATATGGCACAAAAACAGGTAACTTTCATCTTGGTTAAAAAATAAATTCAGGGGGCGCCTGGGTGGCTCAGATAGCTAAGTGTCTGCCTTAGTCTTAAGTCATAATCTCCAGGTCCTGGAATTGAGCCCCATGTCAGGATCCCTGCTCAGCAGGGAGTCTGCTTCACCCTCTCCCTCTGCCCCCTGCTCTTGCATGTGCTCTCTTTCTAATGAATAAATAAAGTCCTTTTCTAAAAAAATAAAATTAAAGTAAATAAATACATAAATTCAGGAGCAGGGCACCTGGGTGGCTCAGTGGGTTGAGCATCCAAATCTTGGTTTCGGCTCAGGTCATGATCTCTGGGTCATGAGACTGAGCCCGACGTCGGGCTCCACGCTCAGTACGGAGCCTGCCTGGGATTCTCTCTCTCCCTCTCCCCACTCCCCCTGCTCATGTGCTCTCTCTCTAAAATAAATAAAATCTTTAAAAATAAATAAATAAAAATAAATTCAGAACGAAGCAACACCTTGAGCAGACTGGTGAGGCTTAATCCAAAGAGAAGCTGCAAAGCTGCGTAAGTACCCGCCAGCCCAGAAGCCTCTGTCTAGCTCTGGAAAAGAGCTGGCCCGAACCACAGTCACATAGCAACTCTGTCCTGGAGAGCTTCAATCAGACCCACAGTTTCAAGCCAAGAAGGAGCATAATGCTAAGAGCATGGGCCTGAATCCCAGAGAATCGGTTCCAGTCTTGGCTCTTCTATTTCATTGGTTCAGTCACCTATTCATTGGGGTGCCATCCGGAGCCAGACATTGGCCGGGAGCGAACTAAGCGAACTAAGTCCTTGCCCTTGGGCAGCTCAAAGTTTAGTGGTGGAAGCAGACAGCAATCGGACAAACACCAGTAAGTATATATTCCTGATTGTAAAGGGTGGAAAGATGGGAGCACAGGGATGGGGGAGTCCACAGTCGAGAGGTGAGAGGGCGCAGGGAGGGAAGGGAGTGCTTGGAGGAAGCACAGTGGAGTGCTCCAGGCTATTCCTTCGTTCAACGCAGAGTAATTGAACATCTGTTACGTGCCAGGCACTGTTCTAGGCACAGCGCTGAACCAAACTCTCCTCCCTCTCGTGGCTTGTTATTCTAGCAACGAAAACAGGCCCCGAACAACCCCCATGTGATTCACGGTGATTGCGGGGCAGATGGGCGGCTATTTTAGACAGGAAGTCAAGATCTGGGGGAAGATATTTCCAGACAGGGATAACAACCTGGCCAAAGAGCCTGGAGGGGCAGGGCAACGTGACTGGAGGGAGGGGAAACAGAAGCAGATACGTGGGAGACAGGCAGGGGTCAGGACAATTAGCAAACCTCTGACCCTCAGTGTCCCTGTCTGTGACACAGAGGTGGTGATACCAGGAGAACTCCTTTGCAGGGTCGCCAGGATGGATTAAATGACACACATAAAGCATTGGGCTCCAAGCCCCGCTCCTGGTAAATGCGCTCTGTCCGTGGGGCACGTGAGCCGGGAGAATGTGAGGCCAGGGCATAGCTGAGGCTCCTGGGAGCGGTCAGGAAAACTGGTCTCTGAGGCCAATGCCGAGTAACCAGATAGTAGCTGCCCGTCAGCCACAGGCCCGGGGGGACCATCTGGCCTGGGGAGGGACCATCCGCTGCTGCAGGGGGAGGTACAAAACCAGGAAACCCAGACAGAACCCTGCTCGGTGGCTGACTACCTGGGAGGCCAGGACAAGTCACCACCCCTCTGGGCTCCTCGGGGAAGAATGTGCCCCGCTCACCTTCTCCCTGCGGGCCGCCTGGGGCCCACCTCCCCTGCAAACACCAATAATGGCTGGCACATCATCCTAGGAAATCTTCTGGGAAGAACAGTGACAGCCTCTCAGACCCAGCAGGGAGCCGGGAGCCACCACCCCCCCACCCGGGGTCTCCGGGCCCTCCCTTAAGCAAGAGCCAGCCAGCCTTTGGGATAGCTGCTCCTTCACCCTTCTGCCCCACAAGATGGGGCCCACCCAGGCAGCCCCTCCCTGCAGCCCAGGGACCTCAGGCTCTGGGAATGTAGTTTGGACCTCGACAATCCAAAGGGGGTTTCCCCCCAGGCAGTCTTTTCTAATAAAAATACTCCTCTCTCCCTCTTCCATTTTACAACAAGAATCCGAAACAAGGGCAGCAGGTGCGTGGGGACTGTTTCATAAATTATCACGTCTATAAGCGAAGAGTCCATTTCTGCCTTGTCCATAGCCGCACCCCCAGCACCGCATCCGCCACACCAAACGCTGTCCCAAATGAACCACCGATCCATGGACGGCCAGACTTTGCTACACTACCCTTTAAGTCTAGAAAAAAACAACACTGACTTTCAAGAAATATGTTTGACAGCAATTCTCTTTCTAGAAATAGATCCTCCAAGCCAGATGATAACATATATGGAAGTTTACAAAACTTCAAAAGAGTAAATAAAAAAAAGAGTATTCGAAAGAGTAAAAAAATCGAAAGTTGCCGAGCTATTGCTAGAGCTTAGCTGGCAAATGGTTAAGTGATGGCACAGTCCAGCCGTGAGCCACCGTGCAGCCCTTAAAAAGAATGAGGTTGCATGCGTGTGTACTAACCTGGGAGGTTGTCCCCAGCGTGCTGCCCTGAACATGTTGCTGACTGGTCCTCGCATATAACAGAAGGCAGAGCGCGACTGCAGGTGTATTTTAAAAGAACGACACACGCATACTGTGCGTGCGTACACACCCCACGCACAGAACAGGGTCTGCGAGCTTACACAGCAAACTTCATAGTCACCACCTCCCCAGAAGCGGGGTTTTGGTGAGCACACCGAGGGGGCCTTACATTTTTTAACTTTAGACACTTTGATTCTTTAAAATGTCTTTGATAAACAGTACGCACCACCTTTCTGGTTTAAAAAGCTGAAATGCATGTGGCAGAAGTTTTTTAGGTTTGTGGGTTTTTGTTCTTGCTTTTTGAGTAAAACCCAGTGGGAACCAGGATGTGGTGAGAGCACTGCGCCCTTGCCAGGCGGTAAGCTGCACACGCGACCCGAAGGGCACACTGGCCGCAGGTTAGTAACAAAACCCTGAAACACTGCACACACCCAACCAACAGTTCCAGCAAACACTGCTGTTTACTGAGAAGTGAGCAGGCCTACTGCACCGTGCGGACGTCTGCGGGTCCCTTAGAGCCTCCTCGGTGCGTCATTTTGCGTACCATCTGCATGTATATTCCTATGCATGTCGTTTCTAGCCATGACCCTTTGGGGCAAGGAAAATTATTATCCCATCCCTTTTTTTTTAAAGATTTTATTTATTTATTTGACACACAGAGAGAGAAACACAGAGAGAGAGCATAAGCAGGGGGAGTGGCAGGCAGAAGGAGAGGGAGAAGCAGGCTCCCCGACGAGCAGGGATCCGGATGCAGGACTCAATCCCAGGACCCCGGGATCATGACCCAAGCTGAAGGCAGACACTTAACCAACTGAGCCACTCAGGTG
Organism: Ursus maritimus; assembly: GCF_017311325.1. Lineage (NCBI taxonomy): Eukaryota > Metazoa > Chordata > Mammalia > Carnivora > Ursidae > Ursus > Ursus maritimus. Next base: position 4,275,916 of record NW_024423897.1, on the reverse strand, counting down.
CCCTATTATTCCCCTTTGACAGATGAGAAGACTGAGGTTTAGAGACATTAAGGAACTCGTGGACGGTCACCCAGCTGTAAGGACAGACATGATGCTAAGTCTGTGCTCTTTACCACTACCTGGTCCTACCTTTCTGCGCACAGAAAAAACACTGAAAGGAAGCCTACGGGGTACATTCTGGCCGCATCAGGAGTGACTTTTGTTTCCTTCTCTGTGGGTCTTATTCCAAACTGTCTGTACAACTGTATCTATCTATATACTCACTTATGTATATTTTCTTCTTATTACCAAGGCAAAGCTGCTTATCAAAAATTCAAACATTTACAGATGAGAAAGCCTCCATAATCCTGGCAGAGATAAACATTTACGAGTTTGCTGCATATAGCTCCAGATTTATGTATATAAATAAAAAGTGTATGTGTAAATAAAAACACTTTTTAAAAATGAAATCAGATTAAACATGCTATTTTGCAGCTTGTGTTTTGTCCCCTCACATACATATATACACTTTTATAAGAGATCACACATTTTCTACAATGTAATTTTCAACAGCTAAAGAAGATTCCATTGTATGATAATACCGTAACTTATTTAATTAATCCTCTACTGGAGTAAATTGGATCGTTTCTCATTTCTTACTGTTGAAATATTGTTGCAATAAATACCACTGTACGTATCTTTCCAAATATGTGTAAATGTCATATACTATTTTTATAATCAAAAATTACGTACACAATATAAGAACAATTATATATTATACACATACACAGGGCTGTGAACTTAGAATGTATGCAGATATATAACAAAATTTCTCATCTGTCCCCTTAACTGTAGACCACCAAAGGAATCCAAGATAAGAGGAGTCTTTTCCCAGATAATGCCAGGCCAGTTAAAGGCAAACCATGTCCAATAAGAGCTCTGTACCCTCCCTCCCCTCCCCTCCTAGACCCTCTACCCCAGGCCAGTGAGTCTGTAGGCCAGCGTGGGCAGGGCTTACCCTGGAATTCTAGGTCTGAGAACCTTCTAGATGGTCCTCAACCAGAGGTGGTGCCAGTGTTCCAGGATGTGTTTGAAAGTGAATGGGAGAAGGGGCGCCTGGGTGGCTCAGTTGGTTAAGCCTCTGCCTTGGCTAAGGTCATGCATCAGGGTCATGGGATCGAGCCTCACATCAGGCTCCCTGCTTAGTGGGGGTCTGCTTCTCCCTCTCCCTCTATCCCTCCCCCCTGCTCATGCATGTGCTCTATTGCTCTCTCTCTCTCTCTCTCTCAAATAAATAAAATGTTAAAAAAAAACAAAAAAAAGGAAAAGGAAGAGGAATGGGGGCAGTCTGGTTGTCACAACGAAGAGGAGTGCTCCTACCATTTAGTGGGGGAGAGCCAGGGACACGACCTCCCTAAGGCAAAAACTGTCTCATCTAAAATGCCAGCTGTGGCCCTGTGGACCAACACCAGCCAGGGTCCTCACGGTGCCCACAGGGAAGGCAAGCCTAGAGAGGGTGTGGGACCTGTTGACCCTGAGGCAGGGTTGGGAGAAGGCAAAGGCTCTGCCCCCCAGCCCTGGAACCCCATGGGCCCTCTTCCTCTGGATTACGGCTCCAGCTCATTAAGAGGGAGGCTCCACGAGGGCACCCAAGTGACTTCTCTTAATTATCAGGGCATTCTGCCTTCCCAGGAGTGTCATGGAAACGGCACCTGGCAGGGAAGCGAGAAGATTCTGTGATCTGAGACTAACTGCTTCGTGTTTCTGAGCCTGTCTCCTCATCTAGTAAACACGCATCCTGGCATTTAGCCAAACAAACGTGAGGCGGACCCAACTGCTCGACCTCTCCGTTTCTATGTTCATTTTCTTTTGTTTTTTAGACACACGTGACCACTACAGAGGCCTTTGTTTTCCCCCTCATCCCAGTCCACCCTCAGCCTCCTAGCCCCACTGCCTTCACTGACTCTCTCCCCTCCCCTACATAACCTTGTCTTTTTCTAGTATTTTCTCCCTCAACCTCAATCGCACATTCAGAACTTCGTTCCTGCTTCCAACAGGCTATGTCAGTCTACGGCGGACAACAATTCGTTCTTCAGGCCAGTGCAAATCTTCTCACCTTCTGAAAAACCATCCATCCACCCCAACCACGCTGTTCACAGACAGGAGGAGGGATGGGTGGGCAACACTTCCATCTTGCTACCTGACCCCGCCTTCCTTCTCGGGGGCTGCCACAAGCTGGGCCAATCAGAGAAGCCCTCCTTACTAGACCCCGTTGATTGGTCCAGAGGTCTGAGCCCGTGCCAAGCTAAGCCAATCAGAGTCCTTCACTGGGATTGCTGACTCCGAGACCTGACATGGTGAGGTTCGGTTGTCCTGCAGGAGGTGATACTGAGAAAATTAAAACTAGCCCGAGCCAGAAGCTTCGTGGTGGGGGCTGGTCTGAGAGCGTAATCAACATGCACAGAAAGGCAGACCAGAGAGTCTCGGCAGCTTGTGTTCCAGGGTCCAGCTGCCCCGGATGCCCAGCTGTATCTCTTCACCATCACAATTCTGTGTATCATACGCACACATTTTCCTGTCGGCCTTAAATCACACGAGACCGGTTCTCATCATTGGTGCCAAGAGTCTGAAATAGGGTAATGGTTAAGCACATGGGCTCTGAAGCCAGATGCGCTGGTCTGAAGCCCAGATGTGCCTCTTACTGGCTGTATGATTTGGGTTAAGTTAACCCCTTTTTTAAAAAAAAATGCCAGATATCTCTCCTCTGTAAAATGTTATCACGGTCTTTGAGGACTAAATGAGTTCCTACATAGCAAACACTGGCTCAGTTCATGGTAGCCAGAGTGAAAGAACCAGGACACCAGCCTTCCAGCAACAACACACAGGAATTCTGGGTTGGGGGTCAAGGTGGGTGTGAGAGGCAGGTAACTGGTTCCTGCCAGGCCCACTTGTCAGGCCTCCTGTGGATCGAGAGGCCTTTGGGAATTAGGAATCCTACAGTAATCATAAAATGATAAAGTAATGGCAATGCTGGAAGCTACTACTGATTTGAGCACCTACTATCTACCAGGCTCTGTGCTGGGCATTTTGATTTTTAGGCAAGTCTAGACTTCTGCTCGGAACCTGACAAACCCCTCAGGTAATATTCAACTCCCATTTTCAGAGGAGCACCGCTGGGGAGAGGAACACAAGTTCTCTGGAGAACAGGGAACGTTCTCTCTCATGGCAGCTGCTCTGAGACATTCCTAGGCCCAACAAAGAAACCGAACATTCGCCCGCCTCTCTGACGTGCTGGGCACCTACAGACCCTTTGCATGCACTGTCTCACTATCACAGCAAGTCTGTGAGAGAGGAACTATTACCACACCCCTGAGTTTGAGACGTTGAAGCCCCAAAGGGTTAAGTGACTTGCCCAAGGTCATCTAATGAGAAGTGGCAGATCCAGGACAAGAACACAGTTCTTCAGACTCCAAAGTCCACCCCCAACTTCGTAGCCCAACTGTCTCAGGGCAGCAGACACTCTTCCTTGCTCTCTCGGCACCAGTGGATTCCCACCAGTCGTCAAGAATTGCTTCACAGCCACTCAGAGCTAGAACTTGTGCTTTACTTGGCAACTATCAAATGAATCTCGGGGAAGTCTGCTATCCTTGACAGAAGTAAATATTTAACACAAGGAAGAAGCAAAGTGCCTAACAGCATAACACTGAAACTCCCTGTGACAGTACTTGGTACACTTTACCCTGCCCGTCACAGTAGCCCTGTGAGCTGGGTGTATTGTTACACCCATTGCACAGATGAAGGAACTGAGGCTTGGATAGTTAAATACGTTTCTCCAGCTCAAATTGGCAGAGCCAGGATTTGAACCAGGCTTGTCTGTGTCTAGAGCCCACGCTTTGCTCAGCTCACCCTGCTGCTTCTCATTCTATTTCCGCTCCAGGGAGAAGCACAGACATTGTCTCCAACGAGGTGACCCCCTTACTTGGGAGAAAGATCTGCTAAGCAATTCTCACGGATCCCGGAGTTATATAAGGACACGACGGGGAGGGGGCCTCAGGGGCCCAAGACAGTCCCAAGACGCTAGAAGAGGCAGACAAACCGACACCCTTCCTCCCAGGCCTCCTCCACTGCTCCGCCAGGCTGCAGATTCCAGACCCAAGGGGGAAGGGGAATTTTCCAAAACAGAACAACAGGCCTCAGCAGGTCTGCACCCCACGGCTCCCAGAGCTCAGCGAAATTGTGTAAATACTCACACTCGGCTCTCCCTGAACTTTTTTCCTTTTTAATTGGCTTCCTGGTTTTCTCAACTGCATATGCCAGGTCATTTGGAACCCTGGTGCACCCATCTGCTTCCATCCCACCCGCTGCTAGGCTCTGCTGAGATTCTGCAGTCTGCTCAGCATGTCAGAGCCCCCAGATTTCGGGGGTGTGCAGGGGGAAATGAGCACCCCCCGGGGACATCTCAGCCCGAGGCTGCTGGGGCCCTCCCTCCATCCCTGTCCCTGTCCCTGCCAGGGGTTCCCTGCTCTGACTGGCTGCTCCTGCCCCGGGTTTGCTGTGTTCTGCCTCTTCCAAGTGATAAGTTCTTGAAGGCTGAGCTGCAGGTTTCCCTTGAATCCCGCAGAGCACAAGAGACTCTCTTCTCTGCCCCCCACATACTCCCTGAGCCTAAAGGCGAAGGCAGTCCCCAACCCGGCCCCTCCCTGGCCCCCCACACTCTACCCCGGAATGAGCCACTCCACGGGCGGCTGTGGAGTCAGGAAGACAGGAGTCCCAACCCTGCTACCCCTTCTCGGTGTCCTCATCTGTGCTGGTATAGTCCTTACCCCCTCACACCCCTGCCCAATACCCCTGGAGTACTGGAGTGCTGGTTAAATGAGAGATCTAGAAAGTGCCTCCTCTAATGGCTGGCATCTAGTGGGTGCTTCATAAACCCAATAAATCGGCGTTATTTTTATTATCAGTCCCCCCAAAATACCCTGCTGCTCCTCACCTCCCTGCCCCTGCCCGCTACGCTACCTCTTCCTGGACTGGCCTGCCCAGTCTGGTTTACCTGGCAAGTATCTATCCACCTTTCACAACTCAGCGCAAACTACCCTCCCACGAAAACTTCTTCTAAACCCAAGCCTCCAGGCCCAGGTGGAAGAACAGATCACCCCGTCCATGTGCTCCCTACCCCAGCACCGGCTCCTTCCCCAGCCCTGAGGCTCCCACCTCTCTCTCCACTGCCGGAGAGTTCTGCAGGAGCAGGAGAAGGACGAGGGTCTCATTCCCTTCCCCGCCCAGCACAGGGCCTGGCACGCAGCAGACACTTAAGGAAACAACAGTAATTGCAGCTGGCCTTTACAGAGCTGACTACACACGTACCTTCTTGTAACTGGCCTCCCAACCCCCTGACAGACGTTTTATTACCATTCTCATTTTACAGGTGAAGGAATGGAAAACAGCATAGTTAAGTGACTTTGCCACGGACACACACCTAGAGGCAGACTTGGGATCTGAACTCAGGACTCTGACTACAGAGCCCATGTTCTTAACCCATCCCAGGTCAAAGAAGGAACGAGAAGGAAGAAAAGCCACAGGGATGTGAACTGAACCCCAGGAGACACAGACCCTGCAAGTATCAGGGACTCTGGTCTTCGGGACACAGAACGGAATGCGACCCTGCTCGTGCCTGATACGAGAAACTTCTTCATACTGATGGTTTCAAGACAGAACCAACCCCACCCTCTGGGCAACAGAACATTTCTAACAAGCTCCCACGTAACGCTGGTGCTGCCACCGACCACACTCTGCATGGTGAGGGTCGAAAGTAGTGGTTATCAAAGTGGGGTCCCCCATCAGCAGCAGCAGGTGGGAGCTTATCAGAAATGCAAATTCTGAGGCACCTGGGGGGCTCAGTTGGTTAAGCGTCCAGCTCTTGATTTTTGGCTCAGGTCATGATCTCAGGGTCATGGGATGGGGCCTCGCCATCAAGCTCCATGCTCAGCCCAGAGTCTGCTTGAGATTCTCTCTCTCCTCTCCCTCTGCCCGTGCCCCCTACCCGGCCCTGGCTCATGCTCTCTAAAATAAATAAATAAATTAAATAAATAAATAAATAAATAAATAAATAAATAGGGGTGGTTTTTTTTTTTAGATTTTATTTATTTGTCAGAGAGAGAGTGAGCACACGCAGGGGGAGAGGCAGGCTCCCTGCTGAGCAAGGAGCCCAATGCAGGACTTGATCGCAGGACCCTGGGATCATGACCTGAGCTGAAGGCAGATGCTTAACCAACGGAGTCACCCAGGCGTCCCAATAAATAAAAGGTTAAAAAAAAAGAAGAAATGCAAGTTTTGGGGTGCCTGGGGGGGCTCAGCTGGTTCAGTGTCCAACTCTTGGTTTCTGCTCAGGTCATGAGCTCATGGGTTGTGGATGGAGCCCCGCATCTGGCTCCACACTCAGTGGGGAGTCTGCTTGAAGATTCTCTCCCTCTGCCTCTCCCCCCACCCATGTTCTTTCTCTCTCTCAAATAAATAAATCTTTAAAAAAAGAAAAGAGAAAAGAGAAGAAAAAAGAAAACAAAAGAAAAGAAAATTAAATGCTTGGGCCCCAGCCCAGACAGAGCCCTGGGGTCACACCCAGCAATCTGCGTGTTAGGAGCCCTCCAAAGGACTAAAATGCACTAAATCTGAGAACCTACCAGCCTTGCATACATTTTGTAAGGCCCAGCCCTACCCTAACCCATCAGCTCAAAGCACATGTGGAAGTGAGTGCAGTGATGTGGGCCAGCCCTAAGAAGTGAGCCAGTGGCCCTGGGGTCAGCAGGCAGGTCCCCATCCTACCTGAGCCTCAGGGCCCTCCAAGCAAGAATGCTGGGAGCTGCCCTCCTGTGGTAGATGTCCTTGATCGTACTGTACCATTCTGTTCCAATCCTCATGCCTATCCCTGCAGTTCTCCATCACACAGACTCAACACCGTGCAGTTTCTTATGAAAATAATTCAAATGTCCCTTAAAGCCACAAAGGTTCCACTAGAGGAACGACAATATTGACATTCCTATGTTGGAAGGACAGGGGTGAGGAAGGGGGAGGTGTGCAGATGAATGAATGATTTAGCTACCAGGAAGAAGTTACTAGAAAATAGAGTGGAATGCAATCAAACTGGTAAACAAGAGAGTATCCACTCCCCAACACCGAGCTGTACACCCCTCTCCGGGCAGGGAGGCAGACCTCCCCTGGGATGACCACCAGTGCCAACAGCCAGGTAACGAGACTGGACGTACTGGCTTTCCCCTCTAAGCCTTCCTGTACTATGTAAATTTTGTATAATAAACATGTATTATTTTTTCATCAAACAATAAAAATCATTACTTAAGAAACAGCATGATAAGCATATTATTTATCAATGCAGGAGGAAACGTGAGAAGAGTTAGAAGTGTTGTCACTGGAAACCCATGAGGAAAGAAGGTGGTGGGAGCAGAGGAGGCGCGCGCGCGCGTGTGTGTGTGTGTGTGTGTGTTATTTTGGTTAGAAAAAAAAAGTGTGAAAAACACAAAGAACTTCTGACACCTGCTCAACATAGAGGAACCCTGAGCACGTGACGCTGAGTGAAATACACCAGACACCAAAGCGCCAATGACCGCACTTACGTGAGGTTCCCTAGAGCCGTCAAAATCAGAGACCAAAAGCAGAAGGGAGGATACCAGGGGCTGGGGCTCGGGGTGGGGATTAGTGTTTAATGGGCACGGTGTTTCAGTTTGGGATGATGGGAAGTTTCCGGAGACGGATGGTGGTGATGGTTGCCCGACAACATGAATGTACTTCATGCCCCCGAACTGTGCGCTTCAAAGCTAAGAGGATAAATTTTATGTTGTATATGTTTTACCACAATTTTCTTAAAAAGCTCAAGGAGAGAAGAGACATGAAAATAAAAAAGGTCTGTTCTGATAGATACGCCTGATGTACTATTTTCTATCTGCGAATGGAGGCAGACTCGTCCTTCCATCTGTCACACTCGCTCAAATTCTCTTGACTAGAAGCAGGAGCAAAAGGGCAGAGACCAGCCCCTCCCACAGCGCACACCAGCCCCACAAGCAGGATCACTGTGTGGCGAGCGGCCGTCATGTGCGCTGCAGGACATCGAGCGTCCCTCACCTCTCTGCGCCAGATGCCAGGAGTCTCCCCTGCCCTAGTTGTGACAACCAAAGACGGCTCTAGACATTGCCAGATGTCCCTGGGGGACAAAATCACCCTCAGTTGAGAACCAGTGGGTCAGATTGAGCCAATGGGAACGGTCTGCGTTCTACAGCCCAGGGGAGGTAAAGGAGACCACGGACACCCTGGGCCACGGAGAGGATCCCACACACCCACTCCCTCCTGCCCACAGAGGCCAGGCTGACAACCCCCAGGCAGGCACTGGGGGGGTCTGCCTTCCCGTCTTCACCCACAGACACCCCTTACCCAGCCTGATGTCTCCCTCGAGGGTCATCAGCACATTGCCGGCTTTCAGATCCCGGTGGATGATCTTCTTTCCGTGCAGAAAGTGGAGGGCTTCCAGCATCTGGCGGCACACCACCTGAATCTGGGGCTCCGTGAGGCCTCTGTCTAGCTCTGGAAACAGAGGAGAACCACTGTCAATTCAGCACACACTCACTGCAGGCAGGCTGAATGTCAGGCTCTGCCAGGTACAAGAAATACGGAAGCCCCCAACATCACTGAGCACTTACCATGTACCAAGTTCACTTCTAAGCACTCCCCATGTTACCTATTTTGTCCTCATAGTAACACTATAAAGCAGGCACAGTTATTACCTCAATTGACAGATGGAGAAGCCAAGGCTCAGAGAGGTCAACACACTTGCTCAAGGTCACACAGGAAGAAATTCACAGATCTTAGATTCAAGCCAGCCAGTCCGCTTCAGAGCTCAGGTTCATAAACAAAACCCTCCCAAGAGGGAAAGATCCATTCTGCAAGCAGACAGTGAGTGACACTCACTCCATGTCAGGCTCCACGCTCAGTGCAGGGACACGGAGAGGGGCGTGGAAACAGTGAGCCATGCTCGGAACACACTGGGATGTGGATGGGGGCTGGGGGCAGGTAGGATGGGCAGCAAGCCCTTCTGCCTGGGAATTAGCAGGCTCCCCAGAAGAAAGGGCATTCAAGTGTCTTGTAGGAAGAACCGGTGTTCGAGAGGCAAAAAGGCGGGGTCAGGGCATTCCAAGTCATTCCAGGGCATTCCAGGTCAAGGAAGCGGCAGCAGCAGAGGCCTGGAGGCTGACACGGGCTGGTGTGGAAGAAATATGTGCTGGCTGGTGGTGGAGCTGGAAGGTGAGGGGCTGGTCGGGAGGCTGTCATCAAGAGCCTCTGTGAGCCGGTCGGGGAGACACAACGCACACTGGTACGTCCCAGTGTCCGTTTGGAGGTGGCGGGGCCCTTCTCTGAGCAGGTGGGGAGCACAAGGAGGAGTTTTCCACGCGGGGGGCACCGCATGCACAAAGGACCCTTTTTGACTGAAGGAGGATGAGGGGAAAGTGAATTGAGGTCAGAGGTCGGAAGGCCCTGGTCACGCAGAACCTCGCAGGCCATCTATGAAGGCTACCCTTTCTTTGAAAGGCCACGGGCAGTCCAGGAGAGGCTCTAAGCAGGCAGAGACAATCTGATTTTTGCATTTAAGAAATTCTCCCCAGCGGGGTGAGTGAAGAGCTTATAGGGCAGCAAGAGTGGGCAGGGAGCTCGGCCGGGGCCGTCATGCCCCAGCCAAGGCTTCGGAGAGGAAGCATTCACGACCCGACGGCTAAGGGAGGTGGGAATGACAGAACATGGGACTGAGTGGGTGTAGAGGGAAGGAGGGCACGAGAAGATTCAAGGTCAACATCCCGCACTCGCTGACCCACCGGCCATCGTGATTACTTAGTGCTTGTTGCCACCAAGCCACCTGTACTGTCCCCAGGCTGCAGGCTCCAGGGCTGGCCAGCCAGGGCACTGCTGCCAGGCCTCCCTCTGACTAGGGCAGCTCTCCCCCGTCTGTCTCCACCCCCCCTCCCGCCCTCCCTGCTGCGCCTGGCCAGAAATCAAGGAAGGATCCCACAGGCTTGGGGAAAATATACCAGACAGGGTGGAGGAGCCAGCAGCCTGGCCCCAGACCACAGGTCCCTCTCTAGCGTCTACCACCCCTATCGCTCCTTGTGGCCTCATCCTTAACTCCCGTGTCCCCTCAACCCATGGACAGACTCAGAGCCCCCTCAGAGGGGGGCCTTAGGACCACCCAGACTGAGCCTGAACCGAGGCGCTGCCCCTTATTAGCTATGTGGTTTCTCGAAGGTGCTCCATCTGTCTGTGCCTTCATCTAATCCATAAAATGGGATGATGAGAAGCGATGTAGGCCGGGCTCCAACCATAAAGCATGTTCACTCCTCAGCACAACGGACAGTCAATAAAGGTGATTATTGTTATGCTGGTCCTGAGATAATGCGAGATTATCTGCAGCACTTTTTTTTAAATGTCATAATGTGACTCGCTCGTGTCTGATTTCTCTGCATAAATGAAATCAGACTAAGCAAAGTAACGATGATGATGATGATGGTCTCCTGGTCACCATTTGCTGACCTTTACCAATGTACTGGGAGTGAGTTAGGGACGCGCACGCATTCTTTCATTTCATCTTCACAATGACCCAATAAGGTACATAGACCTTTTTAAAGCCCAATTTATTGTGATGTAATTTATCGACAGTAAAGTTCATTTTTGTTCAGATGTACAAGTCTACAAATTTGGACAAACATATATAGTCACGTAACCACCATACGATTCAGATATACAATGTTTCCATCACTCCCCCAAATTTGTGTGTGATCAACATTTCACTCCCATCTCCAGCCCCTAAGCTACCATGACTTTGATTTCTGTCCCCATTGTCTTGCCTTCTCCAGAATGTCATATAATTGGAATCATACAGTATGATAAATTCTTAAGATTAATTTTTGATTACACAATACATGAATATTTTCTTCATATTAAAAAAATCTGCAACATTGCAGAAGAGTCTGACGTCTGTTTGAAACCTCAGCCAGTCCCCCCCACCCCCTCTCCTCCGCAGGAGGGCTAAGAGCCAACCGTTTAAGAGCTGGCAAGGCAAGGCCAACCAGATCAGAGCAAACACTGGGTGTTAACTAACTAGAGAGACCATAGAGTGAAATGCTGTGCATATTCCCCTCATCTCACAAAGGGACCAGCCCAGCGCCCCACAGCTACCCCAGAGGAACCCAGAACAGACCTCAGGTCTCTTGGACCCCAAGCCCAGGCTCGTCACTCTATGTGATTCCGCAGGGTGGTGGGGAGATGTAAGGGCAGAAAGTCCTTCTAAGCAGGGCAGGCATCTGTGGGAGAGTCCACGCCTCATCACGCAGCTGCAACCAGGGCCAGGTCTCACCTTGTCAGGTCTCCCCATCCCACCCTTCTTCTCCCACCTTGACTTCTAGAATGCTGATGGCAATGTTGCTTTAACTACAGCCACCAACAGAGAGAAAACCACCTGGGGCTGGAGCAGTCAGATCCCCTAGGAGAACTGAGCCAGGGAGTGAGAGAGTGAGTCGGCCTGCAGGCTAAGCCACAGCCCGGGGTCCTGCCCTGGTTATGAATGAGGTCAAGGACTTGGTATGCATACACGCCTCTTCCATCTCTGACATTCTCCCGCAGGCCTCACAGAGCTAAGCTGTACACCTGGAGAGGCAGAGGCTGGTAGGTGGCTCCCATTCTCTCCGTCTTTTTTAGTATCTGAACACATGGCCACCCAGCGAGAAGACCATGTATCCCAGCCTGTCTTCCGGCTATGTGCTATTATGATCTGGCCAATGAGAGGTAAATAAAAGTGTCATGTGGGGCTTCTGTTATGGCTCCTGTAAAAAGTGGAAATGGGGTGTGTGTTTGTGGAGTTGTCCTACCCTCCCTTCTTCTATCCTGCTGTTTGGAATATAGATATGATTGCTGGAGCGCCTACAGCCACCTTGTCACCATGAACAATAAAGCCAGCATGAGAATGGGACCAACACAGAGGAAAGTGGGGCCAAGAGTTGGAGAAGGAAACCAAGTTCTTATGAGAACATAAAAAAACAAAAAAACACAAAAAACAAAATAAACAAAAAAAAACCCCTCCTAGATCAAGCTGTGCCTGAAGCCAGAGCCCTTGAACTTTTTAGTTATTTGTGCAAATAAACTGCCCCCCCACATCTCCCACCTTTTTTTCCTCACTAAACCAGTTGAAACAGTCTTTGATCGCCTTATAACCTAGAGAGTCTCAACTCCTACAAGACCACCATTTTTATTTTGTTAAATTCTACCCAGCACAATGAGAATCTGCAAAGGCATTCTGTGCTGAGAGAAGGAACACCCAAGGGCCGTCTCATAACCACTCACATGCAGTCACCTACTGTCATTTCCCCGCTCTGAGAACCCTGGCAGCGGTAAGCGGCTATGCAAGGAAGGCCAGCACTTCCACGGCTCTGGAAAGGGCCGCCACAAACTCACGAGATTCCTGAGATAAACTCAGGGGGAAAATACCTTCCTCACAATAAAAGAGTGGCTGAATAGTGCTACGTTATACTGAAACCCTCCCCTCTCCTGAGCCATGCCACAATCCTGGGCCTGCCTCTCAATGTTCTGTGGCCCCAGGCCCTCGGCCACCAGGCCGGCAAGACCCAGGCCCCCATCTCAGTCCTGCTGTGGGGCTCTCGGCCAGCCCCCTAGCCCTCTAAAGTGTCAATCTGGTCAGGAATAAAACAGAAATACTCGGATCACATACATGGAAGCACCTACCACAGTCTCTGGCATACAGTGACGATTCATAAAATATTCCCAAGAGTGATTTCTTTCTTTTTTTTTTTTTTTTTTTTTTTACTGTCCAAGCTTGTCTGGGATATCAAAACCTGATAACATCCCCATTAAGGTGTTACAAAATGGGTGGGGATCCCCACTTTTCAAAGAACCTCCCTCGGGTGTTTCATTTTCACCTCCTAAGGGTGCCGTGCGGTGGGGCAAAGGAGGCATCACACCCATCTTATGGCCTCCGAGGCTTGAGGGGGTGAGTGACCAGCTCGAGGACACATGGCTTTTTGAACAGGAAGTGTTGGTTTTCTAATGAGTGCCTGCATTCTCTCCAAGAACCCAGCCCCTGCTCCCGAAAGGGGACAGAGCGTAAATGTACTCACACAGGCCACGTGCATTGCTGGGACGGGGGAGTGAAGGACACCAGGCCCAGCCTAGGGCCCTAGAGCCCACCCCAGCACCACCGCACCGGATCAAGGAAGACTCACCCAGCATGATGGCGTCCACAGCTCCCCCAGGACAGAACTCGATCATGATCTGCAGAAAACACAAGGCAAAGTAACAATGAGCAGGGGTGCACAGCCCAGAACCTGGCCCCCGTGCTGGCGGGATCAGCCAGCACCCAATGCCCCAGCTCCCCAGCCTCTTCTCCTCCTGCCCCTGGGGCCTGTCCAGTCTGTACTACCCTAATCTGACCCCCAGCCCTCACAGGAGGCTCTAAAAGCCAGTGGGGTTGCTGGGCATTTTTCAGGAGGGGGGGAAAAATAGTTGCCATGGAAACCCACAGCTGCCATACACAGCCTTTGCCACCAGCCTGCACCCTTCCTGCTCCTCCGGCCTGCCCTCCTCCTGTGTCCCCACCTGCCAGCTGCCCCACTTCCTAGGCTCCACAGCCAGCAGGCTCAGAGCACCCCTCTGCCCACATACAAGCCGGCCAAGCCCTCGAGGAATCCCAGCATGCATCTTTTGCCTCTCTCCATCTTCTAGAGGCCAGGGCCCTCACTGGCTTGGAATACCAGAACATCGGCTCCTTGAAGACCAGCTCAGATGTAGAAACCCAGGCCCAGAAAGGGGATGGGGCTGACGAAGGCCACAGATTATTCAGAGGCAGGTCCTGCACTAGAAAGTTCTCCTAACTCCCCAGGTCATTCATTCATATATGCATTCATTCACTCATCACGCACCCAGTAGGTAGCGCGCCCCGGAGAACCACCAGACCCAGGCCCTCAAGGGGCTCCCCGCACAGGGGCAGAGAAGGGCAAGAAGACTGCAAAGTGCCATTGGTGCCAACCCAGGCCCTCCCCTCTGGCTCTCTTCCATCCTCGCTCTTTCTTGCCCACCCTGGGCTCCTATCACATGTGCAAAGATGCTGTTTTTTTCCTGAAATTATGGAAGCAAGTAGGTAGAGAAGGGGGAGAGCCTCACGAACTGTAGCAGACATTCCTGAAATCTCCTCCCTGCTTCCAGCACCTGGCGCTGCTTGTTGCGAAGTCCCTCCAACTTAGCTTGGCAGAGGCAGACACCGTGCAGTGGGGCCCGTCGTTCTCGCAATGGGAAAGAAAACCGCAGCCATAACCCACTGCGCCAGAGCTGTTCTCCAGCCAGAGGAGGGAGGAGTGGCCTCAGTGTTTCCATGAGTCTCCGGCGTGTGGGAGACCTTCCAGAGACTTCCCGGCAATGTAAATATAAGGATGCGGGGATACAGGGCTGGACCCAGGTCCCCGGCCCACCGTTCACTAGCTATGGCCTTAGGCAAGTGACTTCAACTGAGTGCATTTTCTCAGCTGGACGATGGGGCTGCTGATACCACTGCTCTTAAATGGGCCCCACCACTGGGCTATATTCGGGGGGAGGGCCACGGCTGGATGCGAGAAACCGCAGCAGGTCAAGAAGGGGGCCAGGGACACTAGAGGTACTAGATACTGGGAGGAGCAAGACAGAGCCGGTCCTCCAGCAGACAGGCCTGCATCACGCCGTGGGGAGGCTCCACGCCCCCGGAGAGAGCCACGTACGGAGACACGGCCGGCTCGCACACCACCTCCTGCCAGGGAGGAAGGATGTGGCCTCTGAGGCTCCTAGATCACTCCAGTCGTGCCTGGCCAGCACTCCCCCAGGACTTCTAACACTACGGTGACCTTGGATAAAAGTCATCAGGGATGGGGGCGCCTCGGTGGCTCAGTCGTTAAGTGTCTGCCTTCGGCTCAGGGCATGATCCCAGAGTCCTGGGATCGAGCCCCACATCAGGCTCCTCCGCTAGGAGCCTGCTTCTTCCTCTCCCGCTCCCCCTGCTTGTGTTCCCTCTCTCGCTGGCTGTCTCTCTGTCAAATAAATAAATAAAATCTTTAAAAAAAAAAAGTCATCAGGGATGAATTAATGTCCTACAACCCAGAACAGTGAGATGAGGTACTTCTTTCTCCCACTCATTCATTGATTGACTGCTTCATTTAACCAACCACCAGCCAACCAGGGATCAGGGAACAGAGGTGACCCGGACACAGGCACTGACCTCTTGCAGGACAGCATCTTATTCTCCCTCTTAATAACTCTCAGCTCCACAGAAGGTCAAAAAAAAAATCCTACTAACTGCTAGAAAAGCCACGAAAGGCAATGCGGAAAAGAAGCAAAATTGTCATTATGCAAAACCACCTATCTGAGCAGCCTGTAAGATGGGGGCGGTATACAGCCAAACAGGAATGACAGGTCATCCAGGTCTTGCCCAGCTGGGGCTCAGTCAGTACGAGCTGTTACGAGAATTCTCCCTCCTTGAGCTCAAAGGTCTGGGATTTTTCTGTTCTTGCGTTGGTTTTTGAGACTCCATGAAAGGTATACCTCTCTCCTCTCACCCAGAAAAATGCAAACAGGAACAAGTGTTTGCATGCAGTTCCCCTGAATTCTCGCACAGCCTGAAGTCCCCCCACCAAACCCAGGTCAGGAGCCCCTGCTCTTCCTCTCCAGCCCTTATATGTGTGGCCCTGGGTCATGACCCACCTCTCTGTAAAATGGGAGAATACTGGGGACAGCCCAGAGTTCCTGTAAGGACTGGATGAGGTGGTGTTTACAAAGCAACAGGCCCAGCTCCGCCCACACTTGAACACAGGGCAGGCTCAGGCACTTCCCCCTTCTCGAACAGTGGGCCATTGGAAAGGACAAGATGGACTTGAATTCAAGTCCTGGTAGTGCCACTTAATTGGCTATGTGACCTTGAGTAAGTCACTGAACCCCCCGAGCCTTCAATTTCATCTGTACAATGGCACTAATCACCTCTACGTCCAATGTCAAGGCAGTTAGACGAGATGCTAAGCACCAGAGCCAAGCCGCACCAGTTAGTACACTCCTGCTGACTCTCTCACAAGCAAAACCACCAGCCAGCGCCACACTCAGACCATGTTATTCGGGCTTCTCACCAGTCTGGGCCTTCCTAGAACGACAGTTCATCAACACGCCCGCTGTTACCATTAAGAGTCAGTTTGGCGAGAAGTGGCCAAACCCAGGCAGTTCCTGCATCTGTCAGTGAAACCGTCCCTTACACAATACCCTTACACAAGCTCCCTGCGACTGTCCTCTCCAGAGATCAGTCCTAGGAAAGCCTGAGCCTCCTGTCAATCTGGTTCACTTCCTCTTCTGCGATTCAAGATCTCCGTGACCCCAGGCACTTCCCTTTTATAATTTTTTAAAATTTACTGATTAATTGATTGATTGACTGATTGCTTTGGCTGCTGGGAAGCTCTGAGCTTAGCTTTAGTTTTATTCCCGGGAATAAATGTACCAACTTTTGGCTCTATGCCAAGATTAAATCCACACTATTTCACAACTTGTATACGGACCCCAATGAAGTGTTTTTAAAAGACGACCCACCTCCACAAGTCTGAAGAAACAGCGTTCCTTGGTATTAATCACGCGTGTGTTAGAGTGATATCCCATTAACCTTTGTGTAAAGACTGCCTGACTACCCTCTCACGTAGACCAAAATATGGCTTGGGTTTTCTTCCACCCCCCCCCTTTTTTTTCCTCCCATCCTTTTGGATGGGAGAAAATTTCACATCTTAGGGCCTTGATGTGATACAAAAAAAGAGGACCCTTTCATAACATAGCTCTTACTAGGTTCCATTATACGGATCTCAATGCTCTACATTTCAGCTTGTCAGTGGCAGGGCTGCAGGGGACTTCTACTAAAATGCATGGGGTTTGGGGCGCCTGGGTGGCTCAGTCGGTTGGGTGTGATCCCGGGGTCCTGGGATCGAGCCCTGCTTCGGGATCCCTGCTCAGCGGGGAGTCTGCTTCTCCCTCTCCCTCTGTCTCCCCCCACCCCGCTTACACACGCACGTGCGCGTGTGTGTGTTTGTGTGCCTGTGCTCCTATGCAAGCATGCCCCCTCTCTCTCTTGAATAAATAAAATCTTTTTAAAAAATGCATGGGGTTTAGTTAACAAAATAATCTCAGTTAATAAAATAATGATAAATAAAAATAAAATAAGCATCTCACGACCTTAGGAAGTCACTAAATATGCATGCTTAGAAAACAGAATGGAAGCACATCCGTCAATACCCAGGGAAGGACTACAGAACATAGATACTCGTATCTATGTTCTACGTTTTAATCAACAAATACGAGTTATAAAAATATTAGAAATAAACTTTTTTTTTTTTTATGGGGAGAACTGGCCTAAAAGAACCGCAGGCAGGAGATGCATCTATTCAGCTGCACGGGGCCGGGGTATCTACGTCCGTCCACACTTAAAGCCCCAGCAGGCCTGTGCTCACCGTGTCCGGGGATGGGAAGAGGCTCCTCAGGACCAAGGGTTCCTGGGTGCAAAGCTGAAAGCCTCCAAGCCCTCACCAATCCCCAAACCCAACAGCTGCAAGTACCACGGACCAACCCCTTGAACCCATCGGAGGCTCATCCTTCACGCTCCCCCGAGAACAACAAGCCACCTGTGGCTCAGGGTTTTCTCAGGACCTGGAGAAGTGAGGTTTGTGATCAGTTTAATCCATCAACAAGTCCCAACTGAGGGTCGACCAGGGTCTACCCAACCGAGGGTCCAAACTGCTAGGCACAGCAGGGCCACAGAAGTCATATTTGATCAACAAACACTATCTGAGCTCTGTGTATAACAAGCCTGAGGACTGGGGACCCAGGATGAATCAGACAGGTCCCTGCCCCAAGACTACAGGCAGAGGCCAATACAGGCACATCGTGACTGTGTTACCTAAAACCCTGCGGCCATCCTGGAGGGCCTCCCAGAGAAGAGCCAGTTTTGAAGGGCAAACTTGCCAGAAGAAAGACAAAGACATTGCAGGCAGAATACAGCAAACACAGAGGCCAAGCAGCGGGAAGAGTATGAAGGGGGGATGGTGGAATGTTCCAAGGGGTTCAAATGGACGGGAAGAGAGCGGGTCACAAAGGTCACCTGGAACTAGAACTCGAACATTTCAAAGTATGAACTCGACCCTGAAGGCGCTGTGTGTGTCTGGAGAAAGGCACCAGGGGGTTTAATAAGCGGTGTTACAGACAGGTTTCTGCTTTAGAGGATCCCCCTGGATGGTATCTCTAGAGGGTGGAAAAGCAGAGGAACAGTGGATTTGGCGCAAAGAGCAAAAAGGCCAGGGTGTCATGGCTGTCTTCCCCTGCATACACAGCATTCTTTCCTTCCCTTTTGCGAAACAGTCAGGATAGCTGAGTGGGACTCACTTCATCCCCAGTGGGGAGAGGAGCCTAACCCAATCAGGGAAATTCTCTGCCTTTTGCCCTGAGGGCTGGTCTAAGCACAGCCAAGCTGCTGAACTCTGCTTCCTGGTGTGGGATGCCATGATAGCTCCCTCTGAAGCGGATTAGGAAGCACAAGGAGGGTGGGGTACTGGGATAGGCCGGTGATGGGTATTAAGGAGAACACATATGGCATGGTGCACTGGGTGTTATACGCAAATAATGAATCATGGAACATTACATCAAAAACTAAGGATATACTGTATGGTGACTAACATAACATAATAAAAAATTATTATTAAAAAAAAAAACGAAGCACAAATCTGTGACGGTTGCAGGCAGCCATCTTGCAACCATGAGGGAAACCAGTATTGAAGACATGGCTGATATAAAGAGGAGGGCAGAGAAAATCACAGCATAACTGAGCAGTGCTCGAAATCCCCCTCAAACCTGAACTTCCCCTGGACGTTTCAAATAAAATATGCAAGCCAATTAATTTCTTCCATTGTTTAGGCTAGTTTGAGATTTTCTGCTACTTGTTACCAAAAGTATCTGATCTCACATTTGGCAAGAGATGGTGAGGGTGAATTAGAACAAAGAGGAGGACAAGGAGGCCATCTCATTGGGCAAGTAAGATTTTCCTAGTAATCTCTAGGTGCTACCAGCTAAAAACACTATGCCAGTGGTCTTCAAACTTCAGCGTGCATCAGAATCACCCTGAGAACTAGTCCAGAACAAAGGTCACTGGACCCCATCCCAGGTCTGGGGTAACAGACAAACTGGAAGCCTCATACAATGATGGGGGGAATGTACAATGACGCATGTACTTTAGAAAACAGTGTGGCAGTTCCTCAAAACGTTAAACAGCATTACCATACGATCCGGCAATTCCATTCCTAGGTATACATCCAAGATAATTAAAAACCTATGTCCCTTAGCAAGACTGACTAAGAAAAAAAAGAGAGGACTCATATGATTAATATCAGAAATGAGTGGGGACATTACTACTGGTTTTACAGAAATAAAAGATTATAAGAGAGTACCATGAACAACTGTACACCAACTAACTGGATAACCTGGACAAATTCTTAGAAACACAAAACCTACCAATACTGAATCACAAAAAAATAGGAAATCTTAATGGACACTACCTAACTCATTCTGTGAGGCCAGCATGACCCTCATATCAAAGCCAGACAAACACACTGCAAGAAAATAAAACTACACATCAATATCCCTGATGAATATTGATGCAAAAATCCTCAACAAAATACTAGCAAATCAAAATCAGCAGCATCTTAAAGGGGTTATACACCATAGCACAGTGGGATTTATTCCTGGAAGGATGGTTTAATATACAAAGATCACTCAATGTAATATACTGCATTAATGGAATGAAGGAGGAAAAAAACATGATCATTTCAACTGATGCAGAAAAGACATTTGGCAGGGTGCCTAGGTGGCTTAAGCGTCCAACTCTTGATCTCAGCTCAAGTCTTTTTTTTTTTTTTAAGTTTTATTTATTTATTTGACACAGAGAGAGAAACAGCCAGCAAGAGAGGGAACACAAGCAGGGGGAGTGGGAGAGGAAGAAGCCGGCTCCCAGCGGAGGAGCCTGATGTGGGGCTCGATCCCAGGACTCTGGGATCACGCCCTGAGCCAAAGGCAGATGCTTAACGACTGAGCCACCCAGGTGCCCCTCAGCTCAAGTCTTGATCTCAAGGTCATGAGTTCAAGCCCTGCATTAGGTTCCACACTGGGCATGGAGACTACTTTAAAAAATAATAATAATAAAAAATAAATAAAAAATAATAATAAAATTAAAATTTTTAAAAGAGAAAAAACATTTGGCAAAACTCAACACNCTTTCATGAGAAAACATCTCAACACATTTGGAATAGAATAACCACCTCTGGGCACCTGGGTGGCTCAGTTTGTTAAGCATCTGCTTTCAGCTTAGGTCATAATCTCAAGGTCCTGGGATCGAGCCCCGAGTTGGGCTTCCTGCTCAGCAGGGAGTCTGCTTCTCCCTCTCCCCCCAGCTTGTTCTCCTCCTCTCTCAAATAAATAAATAAAATCTTAAAAAAAAAAAAAAAAAGAATAAAACCTCCTCAACATATCAAAGGCCATATATGACAGTGAACATTGTGAATATCATACTCAATGGTATAATACTGAAATCTTCGCCTTTAAGATTAGGAACAAGACATGGATGCCCACTTTCTTCACTTCCATTCAACACAGTACTGGACGTCCTAGCCAGTGCAATTAGGCAAGAAAAAGAAATGCAAACAAGCAAACTGCAAAGGAGGGGTAAAATTATCTCTGTTTGCAGATGACATGACTATATGTAGAAAACCCTAAAGATTACGAACACCCAAAAAATTGTTACAATCAATGAACAAATTCAGCAAAGTTGCAGGATATAAAACAACACATAAAAATCAGTTGAGTTTCCATACACTGACAATGAAAAATCCAAAAAGGAAATTACAGAAACAATTCCATTTACAATAGCATCAAAAAGAAGAAAATAACTCAGTGATACTTAGGGAAAAAAAAAAAACTTAACCAAGAAGGCAAAATATCTGCACACTGAAAACTATAAAACATTGCTGCAAGAAGTTAAAGGAGGCACAAGTAAATGGAAAGACATCCTATGTTTGTAGACAGGAAGACTCAATTTTTTTAAAAAGATTTTATTTGAGAGACAGCAAAAGAGAGAGAGAGAAAGCACGAGCAAGGGGGAGGGGCAAAGGGAAAGGGAGAAGCAGACTCCTCACTGAGCAGGGAGCCCAATGCAGGACTCAAGGGATCATGACCTGAGCCGAAGGCAGACGCTTAACCAACTGAGCCACTCAGGAAGACTCAATATTGTTAAGATGTCAATATTACCCCATCTACAGAGTCAGTGTAAGCCCTATCAAATCCTAATGTCATCCTTTGTAAAAATTGAAAAATCCATCCTAAAATTCATATTGAATTATCAAGGGACCTCTAACAGCCAAAATGATCGTTCTTAAAAAAGAATTGAAAGTTAGAAATCTCACACTTCCTGACTTCAGAACTTACTACGAAGCTACAGTAATCAAAACACCTTGGTACTGAAGAAAGATTGACAATCAACGGAAAGACAGCCCAGAAATAAACCCATACATATGTGGATAAATGATTTTCAACAAGGATGCCAAGACCATTCAATGGGGAAAGGCTAGTCTTT
The DNA here is from genome assembly GCF_017311325.1 of Ursus maritimus. Lineage (NCBI taxonomy): Eukaryota > Metazoa > Chordata > Mammalia > Carnivora > Ursidae > Ursus > Ursus maritimus. The sequence continues at coordinate 4,254,219 of NW_024423897.1, read as the reverse complement.
TCAACAAATGGTGTTGGGAAAACTAAACATCCATATGCAAAAGAATGAAGATGGTAGACCCTTACACCGTCTATAAAAAATCCACTCAAAATGGATCAAAGACCAAAACAGAAGAGCTGAAACTATAAAACTCTTTGAAGAAAACACAGGGGAAAAGCTTCCTAACACTGCATTTGGCAATGATTTCTTGGATATGATACTGAAAGCACTGGCAACAAAAGAAAAAAATAAACATATTGGACTTCATCCAAAATTAAAACTTTTGTACATCAAAGGACGCTATCAATAGAGTGAAAAGGCAACCCACAGAATGGGAGAAACTATGTGTAAATCACGTATCTGATAAGGGACTAATATCCACAATACAGAAAGAACACTTACAACTAAATAACGAAAAAGCAAACTAACAACATTGGGCCAAGACTCGAATTGACATTTTTCCAAAAATATACAAAAAGCCAATAAACACATAAAAAGATGTTTAACATCACTAACTAGGGAAATGCAAATCAAAACTCCAACGAGATGTCACTTCACACCTAGTAGGATGGCTATAAAAAAAGGGGGGGCGCCTGGGTGGTGCGGTTGGTTGAACATCTGACTCTTGGTTTTGGCCTCGAGTAGTGATCTTGGGGTTGTGAGATCGAGCCCTGCATCGGGCTCCACCCTCAGTGGGGAGTCTGCTTATTTACCTTCTGCCCCTCCCACTTGTGCTTTCTCTCTCTCTCAAATAAATAAATCCTTAAAAAGAACAAGCGTTGGCACAGATGTATAGAAATGGGAACCACTGTGCATTTCTAGTGGGAATGTGAAATGGTGTAGCCGTTGTGGGAGACAGTACAGCGATGCCTCAAAAAATTAAAAAAAGAATGTAAAATATTAAAAATGGAAATGCTTTATGACCTGGCAATTCCACTTCTGGATATATACTCAAAAGATGAAAGGAGGATATTCAACAGGTCTTTGTAATCCAATGTTCACAGCAGCATTATTCACAATAGCTAAAATGTGGAAACAACCCAAATGTCCATCAACAGATGAATGGAAAAATAAAATATGGTACATACATACCACACATACATACAATGGAATATCATTCAGCCTTAAAAAGAAAAAGGACATTCTGACACCTGTTTCAGCGTGAACTTCAAAGTGAAATAAGCCAGTTACAAAACCACAAGCACGATCCCTCTTACGTGAGGTACCTTGAGTAGTCATATTCATAGAAACAGAAAGTAGAAAGGTGACTGCCAGGGGATGGGGGCGGAGAGGAGAGTGGGAAGTTGGTGTTTAATGGTACACAGTTTGGAGCGCCTGGGTGGCTCAGCTGGTTAAGCATCTGACTCAGCTCAGGTCTTGATCTCAGGGTGATGAGTTCAAAGCCCACACTGGGCTCCACAGTGGGTGTGGAGCCTACAAATTCATGAATTAATTAACTACATAACTAACTAATTAAAATAATGGTACCCAGTTTCAGCTCAGGAAGATGAAAAAGTTCTGGAGATGGGTGGTGGTGATGGTTGCACAACACTGGGAATGTACTAATGCCCCTGAATTGTACTCTTAAAAATGACTGAAATAGCAAATGTTTTACTCTATGTGTATTACCATAATAAAAAAAAACACAAATCCACACCAAAACGTGTCCACAAATGTCCACAGCCGCATTATTCACAACAGCCAAAAAGTGGAAACAACTCAAATAAATGTCTATCGACTAATGAATAGAGAAACAAAATGTGGCCTTCTCTACACAATGGAGTGCGATTCGGTCACAGAAAGGAATGAAGCACTGACACATCCTACGATATGCAGGACCCCTGAGAACGTTATACTGAGTGAAAGACGTCAGATCGCAAAAGGCCACGTATTATGTGATTCCACATATACGGACTGTCCGGAACAGGCAAACCCAATAGAGACGGGGAGGAGCGGTTATGCGGGACTAGGGGGAGGGAGGGAGGGGCACGTGCGGGGATAGGCTCCCAGAGCAAGACACTGCATGGCTCCTAAAATGTGGCCCAAGTGCCGGGGCACCTGGGTGGCTCTGTCAGTTAAGCGTCCGACTCTTGGTTTCAGCTCAGGGTCATGGGATCCAGCCCTGCATCAGGCTCTGCACTGGGCGTAGAGTCTGCTTCAGGATTTTCTCTTTCCCTCTCTGCCCCTCTCCCTGCTTGCACGCTCTCTAAAATAAAATCTTTAGGGGCGCCTGGGGGGCTCAGTCGTTAAGTGTCCGCCTTCGGCTCAGGTCATGATCCCAGGGTCCTGGGTTTGAGCCCCACATCAGGCTCCCTGCTCAGCAGGGAGTCTGCTTCTCTCTCTCTTCCACTCCTCCTGCTTGTGTTCCCTCTCTCACTGTTTCTGTCAGATAAATAAAATCTTTTTTAAAAATAAAAAATAAATAAGTAAAATAAAATAAAATCTTTAAAAAAATGTAACCCAAGTGCCCTTCAGCTCAGGAAACTACATTATGCCCTGTCCCACGCCCTTCATGGCTCTTTATTCAGTCGCTCATTTTACCCACCCACGGGTCTGCAAGAAAAATACTGTTATTATTCCCATTCTATAGATCAAGGGTTACCACACTTTCTCTGTAAAGGGCCAGAGAGTAAATGTTTTCAGGTCTGCAGCCAGATGGTCTCTGTCGCAAGCAGACTGCTTTTGTAGCTAGAAAGCACCAGAAGAACCTGAAATAACAGGCACCACTGCATGCCCACACACCTTCACCTGCAAACACAAGGGGCAGGTCAGACTTGATGCATGGGCTGTTGTTCATCACCCCTATTCCAGATGAGAAAACTGAGGCACAGAGAGTAACTTGTCAACATCCCCAACTACTAAGAGATGAGGCCAGGATTTGGATAAGGTGCTTTGACTGAAGAGCTCATATCCCTTTCCCTGGGCTCAACTTCTTCCCCAACCAGCGGGGAAGGCCTACAATACATCAGACATCTTCCCTGCTGGCACCTGAATATCTTAATTATAAGGTTTCGACTCAACCTGTAAGATAGGAAGTCCCCTCCCGCCCTACCCTGGAACCCACAGCAGGTGCAGGCAGAGCGGGGATTTGAACCTGGCCCACGTGAGCCAGGCTGTTCACAATAGCTGCCCTGTGTTAAGAAGGGTCTGCCTGAGCTTGGCTACGGGGAGCACATTCTGGTAAAAGAGGCACTCGCTCCCTCCAGACCCTCTGGTCAGAGGAGTACCCTCGCCGTGACCGGTCTCCCTCCTCACCACTCACGAGCTGTTTCCCTGGAGACGCCAGCCCATACACTTGCTCAGAGGGTGCCTGACGGGGGACAGGCTGCAGCTGCTGGCTTCTTCTCTGGCTAGAGGCCAAAGGAAACTGGAAACCTGTGTTTGCCTCCCCATCAGTTTAGATTAAGCAGCAGTCGTGGAACAGCGTAAGGGTCATGGCCTCGTGACACGATCTTGGCAGGTCACATCACCTCTCCCGTCACTCACGCATTCACTGATTCACTCATTCATGGATTCATCAGGCACCTACCCTGTTCCTCTACTCTTTTAGCCACTGGGAACATAGCCGTGAAAAACAGTCCTTGTGCTCCCGGAGTTCTCATTCAGAAAACCCATCTCCGCACCTGGGAGATGAGCCCGCCCGGCAGGGTGTCAACTTCTCTGGAGCTGTGCAAATGAATCAACTCAATACTCCTTAAGACTGATGGAGCCAGAATTAAAAATCCCCCCTTCCTACCAGATCCACCTTCCAGGCTAAACGTCAACACAGGGTGATTTCTGCCCTTGTAAGTAGCACACCGAGAAAACCCAGGTACGGGGCCGTCTTACCGACGCGGTCTCTCTCTGTGCCCTCCACCTTCCATAGGCAATTGCCTGCCCGGTCAGTGACCTGGGGTCAGCCTCAGTTTCCCCATCCATGACATTTGATTGGACTCAAGGGCTTATTCTGTGCCAGGCGCTGTGCCACGTGCTCTGCGTGGCTTACCTTCCACTCACGACCTGCGGTAGGTGTCCTACAAAATGCCCACACCTCCTGGGGCTGATTGTGAGGATGAAACGGGATAATGTAGGCCAGGGCCTGAAAACATTACCTGGCTCGCAGTAAGTCAATGCTTAGTAAGTCTTACCAACTGCTACTAGCATTTAGTGATATTTTATTCCCATTCTTACATATGGGGAAGCTAAAGCTCAGACAGATGAAGGCCTGGTTAAGGGGGTTTTTTCTTTTCTTTTTTTAAATAAAAGCAAACAAACTAAAACCAGAATAAGAAAAAAGAAAATCCAGGGGCGCCTGGGTGGCACAGCGGTTAAGCGCCTGCCTTCGGCTCAGGGCGTGATCCCGGCGATCTGGGATCGAGCCCCACATCAGGCTCCTCCGCTATGAGCCTGCTTCTTCCTCTCCCACTCCCCCTGCTTGTGTTCCCTCTCTCGCTGGCTGTCTCTATCTCTGTCGAATAAATAAATAAAATCTTTAAAAAAAAAAGAAAACCCAGTAGGAGATTTTTTATTGTGTCCACACTGAACGGAATTAAACCCAGTTCCCAGTACAGAGAAAGACGAGGAGGCTGCAGGAGTCCGTGACCATCCATACCAGACAGGGCTACTGAGTCCACAGAAGCCCAGAGCACAGCCGGTCCCTTCCCAGACAGGGAGGACCCACCACCCCTCTCAAGGCTGTGAACGGATGAAGTGAGTAGTGGCAGAGCCAGGACCTGAACTGGGGGCGATCTGGGTGCCAAGTCTGGGCTCTGCTCGTCTCCCCAGCGGAAGAGACCTAGTGACCCCATCCCCCCTTCCTCATGCCTCAGGGAGGAAGCCACAAAAAGCCTGAGTCGCAGCCCCGGGTGGGTAGGGGAAAGGGCCTCTCTCTCCTCCTCCAGCCCCCACTGGGCCCCACTGGTCAGCTCGCACATACCAAGGGAGCTTGCTCACCCAGAGATAAGGGAGCTAGGATGTCCCAGCCCAGATAAGAGAAAGCTTGGACCACCCACAGGGTTTGGACATTAACTTTTACAGCCCAGAGGCAGCAGGGCCGAGCAGTAGGATCGGGCGGCCCAGCCACAGCCCAGCAGTCCCCGCGGGACAATTGAGGCACGCGCAAGCCAGAGACTAGGCATCAACACTCTGCTCTGGGCCCAGGGCCTCTCACCTCCCCGGCCTTCCCTGAAGCCAGTAAGAGCACTGAGCATACACAAGGTGCTCAATAAATAAATACTGGCAACATTCCTGGAACTAATATTATTAAGTAAGACAGAGCCGGGAGGTCTGGACATAGTCCCAGTTCTGCCACTGTCCTTCTGTGGGGCCAGCAAAAACCCCTTTCCTACTCTAGTCCTCAGTTCCACACCTGGAAAATGAAGCTTTGAACAGCTGTCAGTCATCTGCAACACTGGCGTTTTAGGGCTCAAGGTGAGGAACTGAAGTCACTTTATCATAGAGTAAGTCGTTTATACTTACCAAAGTCCACTCATACCATCCAATAGCAGAGCCTGAAGCTCGCACATGATCAGTAAGTGTTCACTGCATACGTGAATGACTACTGCAAGGGAAACATTTCAGTGGCCTTAAGATGCCCAGAAATCAGGGCAGAACGGCCAAAGGGTGACTAACATTGCTGACAGCCAGATTTGGCAAAGAAAGCCAGACAGAAGCCAGGCCCTCCCAATTCTGCCACCTGAGAGAGTAGAGCTGACGGCTGCCATGAGTGGGCACCTAATGCATACTGGCACTGTGCTAAGCATTCCTTTACTGGGAGCAGTTATATTTATCCCTCTTTTACAGGTGGGGAAACTGAGGTTTTGTGAGGAAAGGGCTTCCCCAAAGCCACTCAGCACATAAGGGACAGAACCAGGACATAAACCCAAGTCTGCCTGACTCCAAGACACAAAGACGGCTGAAGCAGGGAACCTTGAGCAAGCCCTTTGCCTCTCCGGGCTTATTTCTTCCTGGGGAAGCAGACAGTACTACAGTCATTCAGGCCTCCCTGCTCTGAGAGGCACGGGTCCCTGGGCAGGGGGACACCCCATCAGTGTGCAAGGCAAAAGCTTTCTGGTTACTCAACAGAGGTCTGTGGAAAGAAGTCCACAGGGCAGCCACCAAACACAAAACAGCCAACACAGAAATGTCTCCAGCTTCTCAGCAGCCTGTCCCTGTAGGTGGAGTCCCAAATCCTCCGCACCTCTGAGCTCCAGGCCAGACAATGTGGCCATTGAGTGGGCCAGCCCACACCCACAAGGCCTCCCTGGAACGCTGTGCCTCCTTCCTCCACCCCCAGCTGCGCCTGCCACATCCACAGAAAGCCCGCGGAAGGCGCCATGTGAACTGAGTGGCCTCAGCGGGCAGGAAGGGCACTCGGAGCACAGGGGTGACCCTGGGGCTCTGGGGGTAAGAGAGGCAGTTCTGCCAAGGCAGAGGGGAGAAGCGATGATCTGGCGAGCTTCTGAGTCTGTCCAGTACATGCTAGGGCCCCTCTCCCACAGTCCTTGGGGTGGGGTCACCAGATGAGGAGACAGAAGTGGCACCGCCTCCTGATGTGCTGAGCCCAGTCCCCGGGCAGCTCTGGCGTGCTACTGAGGTGATTCGAATCCAGGAGTGCCTCACCCCATCTGGTACTGTCCAGCCCAGAGGTCAGGAGCACTGGCTTCGGAATCAGAGTCCCCTGAGCCCGAGTCTAAAGGCTGCTACTGGGTGACTGCAGGTCTCCGTTTCCTCATCTGTAAAATGGGGCAACTCATTCCTACCCTGATGCAGTCTTGGGAGATTAAATGAGATCGCACGCATTGGAATAACAAACACAGTGCCTGGCACCCAGTCAGAACGTGACAAACAACAGCCGCTGTCATCACGAGGATGGTCATCGCCATCACCACTATCCTCGTCATACCACCATTCAGGAAAGGCCAAGTTCGGGCTTGGAACTGGACTCTGGGGCACGTGCAAACTGAACTTGTAGTCCCTGGGGAGAGACACAGACATTTTCAATCCGTCTGACCATCTGTCTGCCCAGCCACCATTCCCTAAAGTCAGCTATGCCAGGGTCCCTACAGAGACAGAGAGGAAGGAGCCAGGGCCGTGGCCCTGCCCTATGGGAAGGGACCAGAGGAGAAGGGTCAGAAGGCCTCACGAATCCTTACGACGTGGAGTAAACAGGATCATGGGCAATGCCTGCTTGGTAGGAGACACCATTTTCAACTAAATCTGTTAAACATCTGTGACATTTGAGATGGTCCATAAACATGCCTGGGGGGGGGGTGTCCACAAACCAGTGTGCGAACGAGTGAACGAACGCTGGCCGCCCCGCCAGCTCCTGCGAGGTCTCGGGCCGTCACGGGAGTCTGTGGATGTGGACAGCAGACACAGGCAGGAGTGACCATGACGGGGACTCCCAGACTCCGCGGCAGCTGCAGGAGTCCCAGTGCCCCTCAGTGACAACACGCGCCCGAGGCCTCCTGACAGAGACCGGATGGGGCACCGCTAAGAAGACAGCAACCCAAGGAAGACAGGACAGAGCTCCACGGCCCCCCATCCCCTCTTCTGTGTCCCCACTTCCCACCCAGGACTGGAATTATGTGTTCTCTTCAGGGCCCGGCAAGGGCATAAATGCTGCCCAGGGTTGGGGGTGGAGGCAGACAGGAGAGCAGGTGCCCATGGACGGGCAGCTAGACTCAGCCAGGTCCCAGACGCCTCGCAGAAATACAGGCCCACGGAGCCAGAGCTGCTGATCCTTCCAGCCCAGCCAGGTGCCTGGATGCTTAAGCGAAAGATGTCCATTTATAAAGGTTTGTGTGATTTCAAGAAATTGGAAAAGCCTGCCCTCGATGCAGCCTGTGAGCCTGGTTTACACGCTTACCTGCCCTTCTAGACCTTGAACAACACCCCTGACCAATTAGCTAAGTGCCCGGCACGGGGCTCCTACTGTCCGCCAGCTGGGACGTGCTGGGTTTCTAACCCTGGACAAAGTGCTGTGAAGTCAGTGTCGTCACCCTCCGTGTCCAGATGAGGAAACTGAGCCTCCGAAGCATGAAGAGACCTGTCTCGGGTCACACGGCAGGACAGGGGGCAGTCAGATTCCAACCCAGGTCTAGGCAACCCCAAAGCCCATGCCCGATGGACTGAAGGGATCTGAGGCTCACCGGGTGGGCCAAGGAGGGGGTGACAGCCAGCTGACAGGGTCAGATGGCAATCAAAACCCAAGAGGACATGCTAGGGAACATGGCGGGCAAATCCCTAGACCAGAGTCACCCTGGCTCCTGTAAACGGACACCCAGACCCCACGCGGGCCATGCCAATGGCAGGATTCCAGGCAGCCCCAGGGCACTCCAGCCTGTCTGTCCCCATGTCCAGCTACAGGACCCCACCCGCGCCCAGCCAGAGGACCCAGGCAGCGCCAGGAGGATCCGCTGGGCCCGAGGTAGAAGCTGGGTGGATTCCCGGGCCACAGGTCCCCCTCCCCACCAGGCACTGCCAAGCAACGTTCTGCTGAACAATGGGCTCCCTAGGAGGGCAGGGGGTCACACACTGTATTCTCTGAACTGTTCCCAGGGGTGCCCAGGGCTGGCACCCAGGAAGGGGCACTGCAGGGGGGAAGAGACAAGGTTTTAGAGCCCGGCTGATCTGGGTTGGAACCTGGCTGTGAGTCAAGACAAGTCACTCTCTCTCTCTGACCCTCGGTCTTCATATCTGTAAAATGGAAGTGACCACAACTCTGTCCCATAGATTTGTGACAATTCGGTGAGATCATCATGAAAGAGCCCAGCAAAGGCCAGCTATTTTGCTAACTCTGCCTTCTCACCACCCCTCCCCCCCACCTCTTGATTCACCCTCTAGTCCAAGAAGCTGCAAGCCTCCTTCCCTGCTTTCCCTCCCCAAGTCTCAGGGCGCCCTATCTGTACAAGGGGAATGCAAGAAAGCGGTAACACATCGGCCTCCAAGGACCGAGACGCCTGTGCAGACGTCCAGGGGCTACACGGCGCTACTGTGGATACGTGTGTGTTCCCCAACAAGTGGGTGCCCCACAGACCCAATCCAGAGGGGGAGGAGAGGCTAGGGAATGCCAGGCGACCCCAGGGGGACCAGCACCCTGCAGCCCAAGGAAACGGGTCCTGGCCCACAATACTGCTGCCCGTGGATCCAGCATTCAGGATTTCAGAGAAACGTGGCTCAGGGCAAAATGAGCCAACTTAGGTGGAAAGACCTGCTTGAGACCGACCCTTCCAAGTCCCTCGCATCGCGGGCCAGGAAGCAGAGGCACGGACAGGTGATGGCGCTTGGCTACAGTCGCACAGAGAGCGCATCTCAGATCCGGGAAGATCTCGGGTCTCCTAACGCCAGCCCCGAGCTCCTGCCACACCGAACAACTTTCCAGATGTACACAGAGCTGCTAGCCACTTTCTACCATCACCTTCTCTTTATAGCTCTGGCTTGTTTAAGGCCAGATATGCAATCTCTGTCAGCCACCAACAGTTGCCCTCCGAGCCCGAGGCAACAAGCCGCAGAAACCCTGGCGGTGAAATGTGGTCATACGGTCATGTGGACAAGTGTGGACAGAGGGCCCCTCCCATCCACACCCGGCACTGTGACCCTGGGGCCTGCACTTCCTCTTTGCAGAATGTTTACTTTCAGACAAGAAGCCACTCTCTGAAAAGCCCCCAGTCACTCCTTCTGGGTCGGTCGGTCTCTCTGTCTCTCTGTCTCTCTCTCTCTGTCTCTCTCTCTCTCTCTCTCTCTCACACACACACACACACATACATGTTGGCATACACGTTCGGGAAGTTCACAGAGCCCTCACAAGCCTATTTTTAGACTCCCTAGGCCAGCAGTCCTGGCTTCAGAGCCCACCAGGTCTGGGTAGCTAGCTTGTGGGACAAAGGAAGCTGCTTATATGAAAAAGTGTGGTCTCACACACTTTTCTAGAAACACGATCCTCTTGGTTGTCCCCGCTTTCCTCAGTTTTGATAGAGATGTGAGGTAAGAAGTACGTCTTCTCAGCTCTACGTAAAGTTAACCAGCAGCACACCGCAACGGCAAACAGGCCTTGGTATCGGGAACACGTCAGGGAGTGGTGAGGTCTGAGGCTCATCGGAGAGCACGTCCCTGTCTGTGGGGCCCCTGACACTTGCTGCCATGCAGAAAGGTAGCCTCTACAGCCCCATCTCTAGAATGGTCGAGGCCAGGATCTGACAAAGTGCTAGCAACAAATTTCTAAAAACATCTCGCACGCCAAACAGAAAGTGTCTGCAAGGCCCAATCTGGCCTGAGATCATCAGTCTGCAACTTACTCCAAGGGCTGACCCACAGGTGAGGGGCCATGGCTCACAGCCTGCCTGGTACGGCTGATACCCTTCCACCCCCAATGGCAAAAGACTTAACGGCAAAGACCTGTAGTTCTCAATGGGGGTGAGTTTGCCGCCCCCCCCCCACCAGGGATATTTGGCAACATCTGGAGATATTTTGGGTTGTCAAACTGAGCAGGGAGGTGGGGGTTCTACTGGCATCTGGTGGGTAGAGGCAGAGATGTTGCTAAACATTGTCCAAGATACAAGGCAGCCCCTCCCCCACACACACACACATACACACGGAGAATGATCTAAACCCTGGTGGAGACCAGAGTCCACGGGGCTACTCTGGGGGCCCCCTTGGGAGTGGAGAGTCAGTACTAATGTGCTGAAGAGGCCCATTGTGACAACTTCCTTTTAGCAAGCCTGGCAGTGCCCACTGAAGTCTTTGGCAGGCAATGGGACCGGGTTAGAATTTAACGGAATTCGTTTATTTTCTTTTATTTCGTTTTATGGCAAGTGGGTCCTAGTTGTCCATTTAGGGCAGTGAGATGAAAGTTTCTTTTTAAATAAGTCTATTTGATTTCTAGAAAGTGAGTCACTTTAAAAAAAAAGAAAAGGCTAACCATTACAGAGGAAGCAGAATGAATGAGGAGTAGAAGAGGCAGCCCAGCAAGAGTATCATATAACTAGAGATTCAGCACTGAGGACAGTGAGTTCACACCCAGGGAAAACCCAGGAAGACGCCACGATTGTGCAGACCGTCCATGCCAAGCAGAGGAGTCACTGCTCTGATCAGTATTCAGCAAGGGGACTGCTGGGCAAATTAAGTCACCGCAAAACTTTCTGACCAGATGAAACTCGGGGGCACAGGGACTTCTGAACTCGACCTGTGCCAGGTCTCCAGGATGGCCAGGCCTGATGTGTGCCCAGGAAGGCCCTTCCTCACTCTGCTGATGTTGTCATCCACCCTCACACTAGCCTTCTTATTGTTCCAGGGGGACATGATCACAGTGAAGCCTCAGGAAGGTTCACCACGTAAAAGGCAGAGAAGCCAGAAGGCAGGAAGATGCAGGAAACCGGGGGTAGAAGGAGCTGGAAGGCATCGAGGGAATGGGAACAAAGGGCTGGGAATGGAGGGGAAAGAGGGACAATGGCATTAACTAAGCATCTACCTTGTGCCAGATGCTGCTGCCCACACCTGACCCGCATGCCTCACTTAATCCTTATCACAAGATAGGTTGTGTTACCATCAACGCCACTTGTGCTAAAGAGCTAGAGCCCAAAGGTTAGCTAAGATCCATGAGAGCACCAAGAGACAGGACTGGAGCCAGTTCCCTCGCTGCAGGCAAGGAAGAGAACACATGCATGGGACAGGCACAGAGGCGGAGCGAAGGGACTCAGACACTAACTGGATTGATGGCTGAAGAAGGCACTGCCCTGCTTGAAGCCCCCCAGGGGTTTCCCGACACCTACAATAAGATTGCAACCCCCACCTTCCCGACTCCCATCTCCCGCCACCCCAACCCAGGCACACTGGCCCTTGCTGTCTTTGAGCTCAGTTCACACACTCTCGCTTCAGGGCCTTCCACTTGCCATAGCCTTGGTCCTCCCTCCACTGGCTCCTTCTGAAACGCCACCTCCTCAGAGAGGCCTCCCAGACCACACACGGAAGGTGGCTCGCCCTGTCCCTAGGCCTCACTCCCTGCCGGCTCAAGTTTGATTTCCTTCCTGCATGAAACCCCTCCAGGTCCCACAGACCCAGCCTGCCTCCATCAATTTCTGTATCCAGAGGGCCTGGGACAGGGCTTGGCACAAGGAAGGATTCCAACAGAGACTAGGTTAAATGAGTAAATGAAGGTCTGCCAGGGCCGCAGCCTTAATTCCTCCAAGATCACCCAGGCTTCTAGAGGCCAGGGCCAGATGTTCTGGAACGAACAGGTAACAGATTAAGACAGCAGGGTCTGTGCTCTGTCAAAAAGGCCGAGCCATGGAGCACCTGGGTAGCGCAGTCCGTTAAGCATCCGACTTTGGGTTTCAGCTCAGGTCATGATCTCGGGGTGGTGAGATTGAGCCCCCAGGCTCCACACTCAGCACAGGGTCTGCTTGGGATTCTCTCTGCCTCTCCCTCTACCCCTCCCACTCCTGCACACACTCTCCCCACCCCCTGCCCTCTAGAATAAATAAATAAATAAATAAATAAATAAATAAATAAATCAGAAAGAAAGAAAGAAAGAAAGAAAGAAAGAAAGAAAGAAAGAAAGAAAGAAGAAAGAAAAAGGATGGAAAAGGAAGAGGAAAAGAAAGAAAGTAATGAAAGAAAAAGCCTGAGCAAGACCTATGGTCAGGAACGGATCAGAAGAGGCTTCAAAATCCTCACCACGTGCAAAAGCAGGATTCCAGCCACCCTCCCCTCCCTTTGATTCCGCACAAGGAAAAGCTAAAGAGGAACGAAGATTCCTTCCCTCCTCCTACCAGCTACCACTCACTAGAGAACTGCTTCTTTCACAAACAAGGCCAAAGTTGGTCTCAGGGCATGCTCTGGGGGACTTCCTTCTCTCCAGGGCAGGGCAGGCCCCAAACAGCTTCAGCTCTCTAGAGGGGAGCAGCCTGGACCCCCACTCCTTCCCTTGCACTGAACCGGCCCTGGGCGAGAGTGAAGGCAGGGTCCAGTGTCCCGGAGGTGACACCAAGACTGGCAACTGCTAAAATGTGTGTGGGAGAAGGCGAGAGAACAAATGGGGCAGAGAGGAGAGAAAAGAGGGTAAATTCCACCTAGAGATACGGGAAGTGAAAGGCCTCATGGAGGCAGTGATGGTCTTGCTGACCGCAGAGGACAGCGGAAGGGCAGCCCTGGGGCAGGGTACTAGGTGAGCAAAGGTCTGGAGGTGCTGCCTCCACGTAGCTTAGGAGAACTGGAGAAGGGGTCTGGGAAAGCAGCCATAGACGGCCAACTATAGCCCATGTCCTGGGTGTGGAATATGTTCTGGGAAGCTGGGGAAGGGCTTTTTTATAAGAAGTGTAACGTGAGTGGGTTCTCTCATCCGTGGTCTTTGAAGACTTCTGCATATCTGGCCTTATGACTAATCTGCTGTGTGACTTTGGGTAAATCCCACACCCTCTCTGGTCTGCAGTTGTCTCATCTTCAAATGAGTGAATGGCTATGTGACACCCAGCTGCAGCATTCTGTGGTTTAGTCAACACACCTCTGGCCTGGCTCCAGTGGTGTGCTAGAGCTGGCATTCACTGGCTTGGGAAACTGATGGTGAAACTTCTAGGAATTTCTGTAAGCCAGCTGTTAAACACAACCATTATTAAAAATTAAGCTACATAACTTTGTAATTTTTGGAGTGGTATTAAAAACAAAGATTACAAACACTCAAAACTCATCCTTTCCCTAATTCTTTTACCACATTCTGCTGTTATCTATACTCTTGAAGTTATTCACATCTACCATATCGGTGAGGCCAAAATCCTGAGGCTGAGTGCTACTGCAAACCTCTTTCCAGCTCCGTCAGTGACATGGTGTTTGTAGCCTGAAATCAACCAAAGTAGAATGTTTACACCACGGCAACTGGCCAATGCTATACACCAGGGCTGTTCTCCTCGGGGAGGAGACTGTTAAATACTTCCCATCATCCCACTTTCTCCCATTCCCATAAGGCCTGTTGGAAAACGGACCCAACCCTTAGAAGACTTTCCCAGAGACCAAAATCTGGCTCAGGGCTGGGGGTGGGGACAGGAGGGATGCTGGTGGGGAGGGGCCGTTATAAACTAAAGGAAATTGAGGAGGGCAGCCCAGGGTTTCCTGCACTCACTCATATTTGGGCCCTGGATCCACACCCAAAGCTGCATTGTCTACACTGTCCAATCCAGCAGCTACCAACCACACGTGCAATGTGCCTAGTGTAGAACTAAATTTATGACTTCGTTCACTTTTAATTAATTTAAATTTAAAAACTGACCCTCAATTCCGTTACTAGGAAACACTGAAGAGCGTTGAGACAACTTTGCATCTACTTTGTCAACTGTAAATTTTATGACACCTAAATATAGATTTCCGGTGAAAATTTAGCTCCTGAATTGAGATGTGCTCTCAGCGTAGAACACACATTGGAGTTGAAGGCTTAGAATGAAAACTGTAGTAAAATAGCCCATTAATAAATTTTATATTGATTACATGTCAAAATAATATTTTTGATATACTAGATTAAAAAACTGTATTATTTAAATTAACGTCATCTGTTTTTTTTTAACTATAGTTAGAAAATTTACAGTTATATATGTGGCTTACATTACATTTCTACTGGACAGTGTTGGTCTACAATATTCTGGGTTGTTTTCCCTCACTTGCTCCATTTGATATTCGAAAGCAGAAGCGGGCCTGAGAAACTACGAAAGGATTTTGCTAAGATTACAAATTCTGGAAGAAAATGAGCTCATCTTGTCAGACTGTAGGTGGGGTGGCTTGGTGAATGTCCACCGCCCCAGTCAGGGGGAGGGTCTGTCCCTGGATGCCATGGCTGGGGAAAGGGTCCAGGGCAGTTGGGCCAGAGTCAATTTCTCATCCCAAAGCCCAAGCCCTGAGAGCAGACCCCAGGTCCAGAAAGGGTTTTGTCAAAGACGCCACCATGGCAAAGATGTCTCTTGGAGCCACACGGGAGGCCTGGATCCAAGAACCATCACGCAGAAGGAAACACCAAGAAATCAGGACACCTTCCAACCCTGTATCTCAGAAGAAGACTTCTCCCTCCCATACTTTTGCACAAGCTGTCTCTCTATCCAAACTGCTCTTCCTTCTCCTATCACGCCGGAGAACTCCCACACATCCTTCAAGATACAGCTCAAATGTTCCTTTTGCAGCCTTTGCTGACCTAATAATGTTCCCATCTCACATCCTTTTCTTCAGGCTTTCTGGTTGACCTCGAAGCTTTTACTCTTGCCCCCTCAGACCTGATTTCTTTCTAAAACACAAAATGTCTCTCCCCTGTGGAAAACTGCCACTGAGTCCCCATTACGTGAAACCGTACTCAAAGCTAAACAAGCATCAGAGTCACTTAGAAGGCTCCCAAAACGGAGTGTTGGGCTCCACCCAGAGTTTCTGATTCAGCAGGTCTGTCTGGGCTGGCACCTGATACTTAGCATTTCTCACAAGGTCCCAGGGGCTGCTGCAGCTGGTTTGAGGGCAGTACTTTGAGAACCACTGATCTAAAAAGTTGAGTGCAGGGGCACCTGGGTGGCTCAGTCAGTTAAGCCTTTGCCTTCGGCTCAGGTCATGATGTCGGGGTCCTGGGATCAAGCCCCACATCATGCTCCCAGCTCAGCAGGGAGCCTGCTTCTCCCTCCTTCTGCCTCTTCCCCTGCTCTTGCTCTCTCTTTCTCAAATACATAAATTAAATCTTTATAAAAAAATAAAATAAATGTTAAATGCAAACTCTTCACCTTGGCATTGGAAACCCTGAACACATGGCCTCCAACCACTTACTCCCCTCATCTTTCCACATGCTCCCCTGATCCCAGACCACCCATTATCCAAATACCACAACTGTCATGCCTCCGGACCACCGTCCATGCTGCCCTTTCCGTGGGAGACCCTTTCCCCGTCATCCACCTAGTTCCAGCACCTTCTGCCTTGATTTCACAATGTCTAAAACTCAGATCTTCAAAAAGTCCTCATGGCACCTTTAAGGGTCTACAAAGTAACAAGTGCAGGAGGTAGGGGCAGCTACACGAGAAGAGGGTGAGAAATGGTTTTGTTTATGTTGGAAACCGGGGATGTACTGTATGGTGACTAACATAATATAATAAAAAATCATTTAAAAAAAAGAAAGAAAGAAATAAATGGTTTTGGCCAAAACAGCAGCCCCGGGTAAGAAAGTACCAGCCCTAGAGGCAACTTTGGGTCAGAACATTCTCATGTATCTATTGAAAAAACCTCATGACAGTCACAGCCCTGTTACAAGCTGTCCTTCTCTATCTGGTTTTCCAACGCTGCCACTTTCTAGCTGCGTGGCCTTGGGTGGGAACTTACTTAACCTCTTTGTTTCTTATTTTCATCTGTAAAATGGGGAATAAGCAACTACCTCATAGAATGAAAAGTAAATGACATAATCCCAGTAAAACTCACAGCTGAAAGGCCTCGCGCACAGTAAGCCCTCAGTAATTACTAGCTGTGGATGGTATTATCTTTGGACCTGGGAAAGTCATGAACTTAGTACCCGGCCACAATCAATCATGGGGACAGACATATAAAAGATGTTTTTCTCAATGAGTGCATAATCAGCAGTCCAATAAAGGTTGTGTGGATGGACAGGAGGATGGACGGACAGATAAGCAGATGGTGGGTGTGGCAGGTGGGCAGGTAGATGGGGAAACTCCTTTGTGTAATATGAAAAGTGGTGCTGTGAGGCTGGTTTAGCAACAGACACTTAAAATGCTTAAAAATTTTCCTAAAGAGGTTCACAGACAAGCATACAAAAATTCAAAGACGTCCATCACAACTTTGTTTCTAACAGAAAAAAAAAAGGAAGCAGCGTAAACGCCCAACAATGGAGAACGGCACAGTCAGAAGATGGAATTCTACTGAATAATCAAATATGACGACGCAGGTGTTTCCCCACTGACGCGAAAAGTTGTTCTTATTAGACCTTAAGTAAATGGGGCATCTGGCTGGCTCAGCTGGTAGAGCAGGCAACTCTTGATCTCAGGGTGGTGAGTTCAAGCCCCATGCCGGGTGCAGAGATTACTTAAAAAAAAAAAAAAAAAGACTTTAAATAAAAAGATTAAAGGTGAAGTAATAAGTATGGCATCAACTCTTCTTTTTAAAAACCTGTGGGTATGGGTATGTATGTGAATTTTTTTTTTTAGAAAAAAAAGGCTAGAAAAATATATTCTAAATGTGGTTATCTCTGGTACGAAAATTTGAAAAATGGTTTGAATCTTCTTTTTTCTTTTGTTTTTCTGTATACTCTCATCTTTCTCTGCTAACTATATATATAATATTTGTTTAATTTCTTAAAGGGAGAGCTTTTTAAAAAGCAGCTCCATGGATCGGGACAGGGGAAACACGGAGGCGCAGGTGTGTGACCGTGAGCGAGAGAGCGCGCCCTCTCTGGGCCCGTGTCCCTGTCCCGCTCACCACCTCCTGAGACACCTGCAGACGGCAGATGAGGAAGGGTTTTGGAATCTGCCACTGGAGTCAGGTGGTGGCTTCATCCCCCCAGTGACATCCAGGAGGCTCCCCAAGGAGATGCTCAGAGAGGCAAAGGAAAGTTGGCTTCTCTCCAGCACTGGAAGGGGAGGCAGTGTCAGCGGACAGAGCTCTGGGCGGGGCTGGGGGGCCACATTCTCGCTCCCCTCAGACACTGGCTTCCTTCACTTCAGCGCAAGGAGAGGGATCGACTCTGATGATGGCCTCTAAACTCTCCTTTGGTTTTCTTAAACAGCAGGATTCTTTTCACAAATGAAACACAGATTTCCCCATCAAGTGTCAAATAGTGTGTTCCTAAAAATTAGGCATCCTGTGCAAAAAAAAAAAAAAGCCAACCTGGGATCTATTTCCCCTTATTTTAAATGGGAAAAATCGTAAAACACCACTTGTCAACTCCTAACTTCCCATTAATTTCCTAAAGCATAGTAACGCTCTCTCTACACATCAGAAACTACTATGATAGGAGGTCGAATGCTTCCAACACCCCTGCTGACCACCAACTCCTGATTAACCTTGCTGTGTGCAGCCGCACGGACCTGGGCCGCTCTCCCCGCTGCAGCACCCCCGGGGACACCCCGGCCCGCCACCCCTCGGCTCCCTCTGCAAAAATCTACACGTGATTCTGACAGTCTTCCAAGTGCATCTATAATTCGCATGAGACTTTTCCTGCACGCAACTTTGTGACAAATGTACTGAGTTTCGGGGACATAAATACGTTGCTTTACATTTAAAACACTTGTTGAAAAACAGTCTGAAGAGGCACCTACGTTCTAGGAAGCCTGGGTTTTATACACCGAGAGGCATTCACACTAGACGAGCGTCCCCGGGACAGGCATCGCGCGGTGCAGACGCACCCTGTGTACAGCAGGGGTGCAGCGGAACTCCTCTCGAGAGGCTAGGGGTGAAGCCGGCTTTGGAAGGTGGGGCTGAAGCTGCATCTGCACTGCGCATCTCGCTAAGGCCGCTGACGGAGAATGGGGGCTGTTAAGCGGCCCCCTTCTTTGGCGCTGCCACTGAAAAGAATCCCCACACAGCAGCCACGGCAGTGGTAGTAACGATGCCACAATTACAAATAACAAACAACCAACAGTCACCTAACTCCTAACACCTGCCAGGTACACTTCTAAACACTGATCATGGATGAATTTCTTCAACCCCTGTAGTAACCATATGAGCTAGGTACCATTACTACTCCCATCTTACAGTTGGAAAAACTGAGGCAGAGAGGTAAAGAACTCGCCTAGGGCTCTCCAACTTGTAAGTGGCAGAGCTGGGATTGGAGGCCCTAAAGTTAGAATTCCTCCCTGCTCTAAACCAGTGTCCCCACCCCCAAAAGCGGGGAGGCTCTGCACGAAGGGAAGGACAGGGGACCTAGAGCCCCCCTGCTTCACCTCCTTCTCCCCCCAGCCCTTGGCTTCAAAGCAGACACTAAGAAAGAGCCGAAAACCTCTGAACCAGGCTAGCCCCGTCCTACCAGGCCACAAGGACCCAGAGGGGGCAGGCAGGCGGCCCTTACCCACAGCTTCCCGTCATAGTAGTAGGCTCCCAGAAGCTTCACAATGTAGGGGTGGTCGCAGGTGGCCAGGATGTCAATCTCCACCGTGTAGTCCTCCAGCTCCTCCTCACTCTTGGTCTCAATTACCTTGGCGGCAGCCAAAGCACCTGTCTCCTTGTTCTTGGCCTGCAAAGTAGAGACAAAGAAGGTCAACGAGGACTGCCCAGCAGGAAACGGAGCCCGGGGAAGCCAGCTCGGAGAGGCCCGTGGGAGTGTGCCAGCAGAGGCCGGGGGTCCAGATGGGGGCTGTGCGACCGAAGCAGGAGATCCGCTGTTCTTGACAATGGCCAGTGCTGCTCATTATGTCAGTGCAGGCGGCTTGCGTGAGAAACAATGTTCGGCATTTCATAATATATTTTTTAAAGTACAACATACCTATGCTACGGGATAAGTAAGAACACAAGAACGGCATAGCTCTACGAACACCAACATGTAAAAACTGTTCAATTGTTCAGTAAGAGATCCAAGTCACTGAACAATAAAGTGGTACGAAACTTTTAAAAAAATATTTTATTTATTTATTTGACAGAGAGAGAGAGAGCACAAGCAGGGGGAGCAGGAGAAAGAGAAGTGGGCTCCCCACTGAGCAGGGAGCCCATCACGGGGCTCGATCCCAGGACCCAGGTATCAGGACCTGAGCCAAAGGCAGATGCTTAACTGACTGAGCCACCCAGGCACCTGGGTATGACATTTTTTATATCAAAATGGAAAACCGGGGGCACCTGGGTGGCTCAGTCAGTTGGGCATCTGACTTTGGCTTGGGTTGTGATCTCGGTCACAGTCCTGGGATCAAGCCCCACATCCGGCTCCCTGCTCAGCGGGGAGTCTGCTCCTCACTCTCCCTCTGCCTGCCACTCCCCCTGCTTGTGCGCTCTCATGCTCTCTCTCTCTGTGTCAAATAAATAAAATCTTTAAAAAAGTTTTTTAAATAAAAAAGAAAAAAGAAAAATGAGTGTCGGTGAGAATATGGAAAAATTGGAACCTTCGTGCGTGGCTGGTGGGAAGGCAGAATGGCACACTAACCATGGACAACAGTTTGGGGGTTTCTCAAAAGGTTCAACATAGAACTCCCACAGCTCAGCAGTCCCCTCCGGGGGATAAATGCAAAAGAACTGAACGCAGGGAGTTGAGCAGGTTATCTGTCCACCCATGTTCACAGCAGCACTATCCACAAAAGCCAAGAGGTGGGAACAAGCCAAACGTCCATCTGCAGGTGAGCGGAGAAACAAAAAGTGGTACACGCGTTCGATGGAATACTATTCAGCCTTAAAAAGGGAGGAAATTCCGGGACGCCTGGGTGGCCCCACGAGGTAAGCATCTGCCTTCAGCTCAGGTCGTGATCCCTCTCCGTCTGCCCCTTCCCCTGCTCTCATTCTCCAATAAAATAAATAAAATCTTAAAAAAAAAAAAAAAAGAAGAGGAAGAAGAAGGAAATTTTGACACCATGGATAACCCTCCGCTAAGTGAAAAAAAAAAAAAAAAGCCAGTCACAAAAGAGCAAATATTGTACGTCCCCACTTATGTGAGGTCCCTACAGGAGTGAAATTCAGAGACAGAAGGTCTAATAGAGGCCACCAAGGGGGATGGACAGGTAGTGTTTAATGGGGACAGAGTTTCTGTCTGGGATGAGGAAAAAGTTCTGGAAACGGATCGTGGGGAAGCTTGCACAACACTGTGAATGTACTTAACGCCACTGAACTGTGCACTTGGAAATGGCTAAAAATGGTCAGGTTTATGTTACACGTATTTTACCACAATTTTAAGAAGTGAGAGCAAGAGAGAAATAACCACGAAGCGGCGCAAGCAACTCCGGCCACGAGGAGCCGGTGTCCAGGCAAAGGGAGCAGGACCCACATGCCCCCCGGGGGGCCCCCGAGCCTCAGGGCTGCCGCCGGGAGCCTCCACTCACCGTGCGGCTCGGGGCTCGGGTGTTTCAAGACAGCGCACTTGCCTACAACACGGGCCCTAAAAGCAAGCCACTCGTCTGGAGCCCCTGAACCACGACCTGCGGGAAAGCCTGGGGGACACGAGCCGCCCTGGACTCCGTGAGCAGCCCTGCCGGTCTCCACTGCGGGGCCTTCCTGAGGACAGTTTCACACACCACTCACCTCACAGAACGACTCGGCAACGCGATCCACTGGCAATGGTGATGGCCCAGCTGCCCCCGCATGCCTAGCACCCCATGAAGGACCATGGGCATTCCCATCACCCCACATGACACCACAGCCCCCGGCACCTCAGTGTCCCCACCCTACGGGAGAAGAGGGGGGACATGGCCGGAACTAGGGTAGTGGTAGCAGAATTTGAATCTGGGTCCTTCCAGCTTCCAAGAGTCTGTGCACTTTCCACTACTATACAGAGTCTATCATCTCCAGAACTCAGAGGCCTCTAAGACCAGATGCCAGCGAACTAGGGCAGTGGTAGCAGAATTTGAATCTGGGTCCTTCTAGCTTCCAAGACTGCGCACTTTCCACTACTATACAGAGTCTATCATCTCCAGAACTCAGAGGCCTCTAAGACCAGATGCCAGCAGACACCTACGAGCACTCCCAGGCCAGGCCTGCCCAGGGCACCCTCCATGCAGAGACCGAGCGGGGCGCCTGGGTAGCCCCGTCAGTCAAGCAGAGACACAGCAACCCTGCCCCTGGCTTCAAGGTCCATTTGGAGACCCACGCCTCTCCTGCCAGTGACTAGACAGCATGCTCATGGGGGGAGGGGAACTGAGAGGGGGTGTCGATCCTCGCCAGGGAACTTTCTGGAAGGGAGTGATGTCAGTAGGCAATTGTTATACTCATTTGTAAATTTATTTTCAGTTTAGGTAACTGTTTCTGTTAACTGAGCTGCAAAGTCCCCAGGCCCCCACGCAGTGACAACAATGGTCTCCCACTGATCAACGTCACTGGTCTACACTTCAGCACATGCTAACTCACTTATCTCCTCAACCACCCTACGATGTCGGTGCTATTACTATCTCATGCACAGATGAGGAGTCTGAAGCAGCGTCCCCGGCAACACGGGAGACAGTCTGGACCCCCGCCCCCAGGTCTGCACTCTGGCAGGCCCGCCCTTCCTCCACACGGCCCCTTCCACATGAGGCCCAGGAGCCCGGTGCGGGGAAGGAATTTCATGCGGGGCCATTCCCCGGGGTCCGTCCTGGTGCTGGAACCGAGTGCGGGCCTCTCCCCTAAGCTCGGCTGTGGAAGCTTGCTGAGAACACCGGAGAAGCTCATGCATTCGGCCACTGGGTGCTTGCGCTCTCGCGCTCTCTCTCTCACGCGCTCTCTCTCTCACGCGCTCTCTCTCTCACTTGATTGTGTACCTGCCCTTTCATTTCTGGTAATGCTGATTTTCGAGTGTCCCACGAGAGGACCATCAAAGTACCCTCACACATTGCACAACACGCACGCTCCTTCTCTCCGAACCCAGAAGAGGAGGCGAGGCCTGCTCTGCTCCTTTACCGAGAGGAAGGCGGAGAGCTCAGCGGGATGGCCACAGCTAGGGCCGGGGGAGCACGGTGGCCACCCTGACCATGCTCTCCTGACCCCCAGCCAGAGCAGCACAGGGGGGAGCTGAGCTGGGCATAAGAACCACCCCCATCATTCACCTTCCACTCCTGAGAGGTGGTAAAGGAGGCTACACGACACCTCTTCCTGGGTTTCCTTAAAAGAGTATTTTCTCCCCGAAGTGGGGGAGGCCCAGGCAGGGACTGTTTCCATGAGCACACAGAACCTGCCTTGCCGTTCCCTGAAAGGCAGCATTGACCACAGGGCTGGGCCTCCAGCTGGGCCCCAGTGTCAACACCGAGGGACACCCGCTGCCCAGCACCTCGCTCAGATTACAGAGACCAGAGCCTGCCGGAAAGGGGTGAGTTGGCAGCAATCGTGGCGCCTCAAGTGACTTGGCCAAAATTTAATTCTTTAAAAGCCTGGTTGAGGCAGCAAGCTGCTCACCCCGATGTCAGAGGACGTAATAATAATCATAGCTGATGATAAACCCAGCTAACATTCCCCGAGCACTCACCGTGTGCCAGCACGGGCCTGAAATGGAATTCCTCACTTCGTCCTCCATCCAGCCCTTGGAGATAAGGACTAGTATTCCCAACTCACAGATGAGAAAACTGAGATTTCGAGGGGCACAGTGATTTGCTTCAGGTCACACAGCAAGTAGGGGGTAAAGGCGGATCCAAAGGCAAGCCCTCCTTGCTCAAAGAGCCGAAGCTCCAAATCTCTTCCGAACCAGCCCCTGTTGACGAGCACCCAGGGTTCCCTGCTCCATCTCCCATTGCTAACGACAAATGAAGACCACGACCAACAACGCGCTTGGCAGCGGCTGGGTACCAAAATACCAAAATTTAATCCACCCTAAGCCATTAAGGCAGGTGTTAGCCATCATGCCCATTTCCCAGATTAGCAGACTAAGGCTCAAAGGGGTAGCAAGACCCACCCAGGATTGTGAGTTGGGGTCTTCACTACACTAGGTTGCCAGGAATCAGCTTCTTCCCTCCCTATTCCTTCATTCAACCCTTATTTCCTGAGCTCATGTTACAGGTGAGATGCTTTTGTAGTGAACGAGAGCACTTCTGTCTAGGTGGAGCACTGGTGGTAGGAGTCCTTGCCCTCCCATGACACAGTTCACCCTTCCCGACTTTTCCTCCGTGGCGCTAACCTGCCCGCATTCCCAGTCCCCAAAATACAAGGGAGATCAGATTCGGCCTCCATCTCTCGAAGGGGTGGGTGACTCGTCCCGGTCAATCAGAACACGACTGGCTCAGGGAGAAGAACGTGGTCACGTTAGCCAGTGAGATGCAAGCTCCGAACCGGAGCAGAAGCAGCTGACGTTGCCCCAAAGCCCGCTCGGCGCCAGCCTCCGGCACGAGGCGGCAGGCCTAGGGCTGTTGGGACACGCGCTTGCAAGCAGAGCTTGAAAATGAAACTAGCCGAAGCTACGGGGCCTAGAGAGGGCACAGAGGACACTGTTTGATCCCCGTGATTAATTTTTACAGGAGGTACTATTCAGAGCCTCGTTTTATAGAGAAGAAAACTGATGCTCAGAGAGGTGAAGTCCCTTGCTCGAGGACACACAGCAGGTAAATAACAGGGCTGGGAGGTGAATTCAGGCCCTTGTGGCTTCAGCGTCCATGTGCTGACCTCTTTGCCCGAGGTCAAATTCGGCAAAGGGGCTGTCTGGGGCCTCAGTCTCCCCCTCGTACAGTAGAAGGGTGGGGAAATGACGCCCAGGCTCCCTCCGTGGTCAGATGTGAGGGCATCTTGCAGAGTGGGTGGGTCTTGGAAAGCTAAGGGTGGTCCAAGTGAATGGGGCACCTGTGGGAGTTGACAGGCAAGGAGTCACATAAAGAACAAGTGGCTGCCTGTGGCCTCTGACGTCCATCTCTCCCACTGGCTGAGGCAAGGCTGGGGTCCAGCGAAGGACGGGGGAGCCCTCGCCCAGCCCTCCACTGCTGGCTGGCAGTGACTAACGCCTCAGCCCACACCCTTGAGAGCAGACACACAGTGGCCACTTGTGTTTACTGGCCCGGGCACCTCTGTGGGAACAATCTTCCCCCTTGTGCAGCTCTCGGGGCCCAGCCTGGAGGAGGTGGGGACAACTCTCCCAGCAGGGAGCCCTGCCCCACCCAAGGGGCCCGGCCAGTCCAGTCAGGGGCCAGGGGCTTCCTAAAAGTCAACCACAAAGCAGCAGCTGATGGGGACCACCCCCAGGCCCACCCCCTTTCCTCCCAGCCGCAGGCTGATCACTGTGTCCCTCCCTCCTCCTCCAGGGAAAGAGCTGGTATCGCAGAACTCAGAGACCAAAAAGAACATTAGCCACCACTCCTACACCCCAACTCCCCAATCTCCTCTGCAGATAAGGAAACTCAGTCCACAAAGGTGAATGCAGTGACCAAGGTCCAATCTGGGACAGCTGCCTTATCCCCTTGCAGACTCACAGCTCTCCTTCCCTTTGGCAACTGCCTCTCCCCCTTGGTACAAGGGAGTCATAAGGAGCTGGGCCCACCAGGTCCCAGTGCACAGCCCAGGCCCAGCCACCCATTCCTGGCCCTCTCAGCCATAGCCAGTGGCTCACACTTGCACAAGTGACCCAAAGCAGGCCAACGGGGCTGTATCTGGGTGGTTCTGGGTTAGTTTTGGGTTTTGGGGTTTGGGGCTAAGTTATCAGGAAAGCAGCTTTTTTCTTTCTCTGGGGTTGCTAAACTGACAGAATGAAAGGCTGGAGAGTCTTATAGCCCATGTGGCCAATCCTTCAGAGACCCTGCCTGAGGAGGAGGCCCTGACAAAGGCAACGGGGCCCACAAATGGAGGGCATATGATGAGGTCTGGGGACACCGGGAGCCAGCTGTTCCTGAAGACAGGATCTATCCGTAGACTTTTCAGTTCCATGAGCCAATAAACCCCCTTCCGGACTTCCGACGTTTGCCACCAGACAGTAAGTAAGTTCGCCATCTCCGGGGGTATTCCAGCAGAGAACACAGGTCCACAGACGTACCTCACCACACGACGCACGTGTAACAGAGGCCACCTTCAAACGGGTCGCCACGACCTACCCAGTGACCTTCCCTGAGGCCTCTCAGAGGACCTACCTGATAGTCCAGGACACAAAGACCCAAGTAGAAAACGTGGTTACTCACGGGCCACGGGCAACAGACACCAGGGGATTCTTCTGCCAGAAGAATTTTCTTGTTCATTAAATTACCAGAAACAAGGAATGACGGGAACCTCCAGTGCTGGAGACCAAACAGGTGGTAAAATGGGTATGCTCATTACTGACAACAACGGGCTCAATCTTCCGAAGACAAAAACCGGCAACAGGTTTTTAAAGCCTGCTATCCCTCATTCCTAAGAATTTAAGGCCAGGAAATTATTCAAATAAAGACAACAAAGGAAAGGTACTAGGATCATGTTCACAGCAGTCGGGAATGACGGCAAAAAGTGCAAATAAACTAACTGTTCAACCGTAAGACAACGGTTAACTTAGTGGGATAGGAGCAGCCCTTCAAAACGATAAAAAGGAGGCCAGTACAGTAATGAGAGAAAACAGCCATAACAGTCGACAAAGCAGGATAATAAAATTGTAGCTAAGTTAGAACTTTGGGGAAAATTCTGGGCATCCACGAATAAGGAGGACCTGAAAACAGGGGCGCCTGGGTGGCACAGTCGTTAAGCGTCTGCCTTCGGCTCAGGGCGTGATCCTGGCGTTCCGGGATCGAGCCCCACGTCAGGCTCCTCCGCTATGAGCCTGCTTCTTCCTCTCCCACTCCCCTGCTGTGTTCCCTCTCTCGCTGGCTGTCTCTCTGTCACATAAATAAATAAAATCTTTAAAAAAAATAAAAAAAAATAAAAAAAATAAAATAAGGAGGACCTGAAAACAGAGCATACGGAGTACCAGCGGTTTATGAAAATTGATTTCACTCAATGACATCGACAATTATCCACAGGGGTCCCAGCCAGGACAGACCGGGCATGGTGCCCAGAAGGGACCACTTTATCTTGACCTTGTCTTCACTATATCCAGGGATGGGCACCCTCGTCTGTCCAGCGTGGTGGCTGCCACACTGAAGAGAGCAGAAACCGAATACTGCCGACACTGCAAAAAGTTCTACTGGCAGCTCTGCATACAGGGCCGCACCTGGCAGAAAATACTTTCTCACCAAGGTGAGGGGGCATCTAAAACTCACTCCCATGTTCCAGACCCAGCCTCAGACATGTATTTCTTTCTCTAGGAAGAAACAAAGGTCTCCCGTCAAAGAGGGGGAAGAAGCAGCTCAGTGGTGACCACTCACGAGTGAGGGCTCCTAGCAGCGTGGCTGGGCGGCAGGCGTGAGGGAAGGCTCCCGGCGGGCCTGTCAGACGAGCAGCCTGGGCGTGCGGTCAGAGCCAGAGAACGGAGGAGACAAGGCTAAAGCTTTCCATTTTCCCCCTCCTCTTGATTCCGGATGGCTGTGTCAAATACGGTTCAGGCCACTGGAACCGAGGAGGGACTCGGTCTGCGTCCTGCAGTGTACGGCTGTGACGTCCCTGCCCGAAAGCATTTTCTCTTCGCACGGCGACATCTGTTACTCATCACAGGAAAGGCTTCGACTCTATTACCGAGGGAGGAAATCTGGCCCTGGAAGGTCACAGCAGGACCGGCTACGTGCAGGGAAAGGGCCCAACAGAAATGCAAGCAGGGTGTTCTGAGGGCAGCAGACACAGAGCCAGGATAGGCGGCCAAGGTGGCCTTGGGCTCAGACTCCACTAATGCCCCTGGCTGACACGCATGAGTCAGTTGAGGAGTGGAGCCCGTGGACCACAGCCTAGCCTTCCAGAGGTTTGGGTCTTGTGGGCCTCAGGAAGATGGCGGCCTGCCAAGGCCTCCTAGGGTCTCTGGAGGCAGGATAAGCAGCACCCCACCTGCATCCAGCTGGGTCCATGAGGTATGCAGAGCACTGCTGTCTGCTCCTGTTAAGCGAAAAGGCAGGCCCCGGGCCCAGGCCACCCAGCTAGGAAGCACTGTCAGGACTTGACGCAGGCCCAGCTTTCCCCTCAGAAGCCCCCTAGAGGAAACCTCTCCAGGGGCTCCCACCCAGTTTCCAGGTGTGCCAGTCCTCCTTCCCCAGCTCTTCCCTCATGGCCTTCAACCAGAATCCCTCTTTGGGCACTTGTCAACGGCTCCCTGCTGCCTGACACAAAGCCTGAACACCCTGGCCTGGCACGCAGGGCCCTGGTGACTTGCCCTGCCTATTTTTCCAGGATTCCGCCACCCCCCCTATATCCACCCCCCGCCATGGCCAGTGCCCTCCTGCCTCCTACTTTCATGCCTTTCCTTCTGCTCTTTCCTCCACCTGGACTGTCTTCCCCCTACTGTGCTGATTCCACAAAGTCTAACTCAATCGCAGCCTGTTCCGTGAAATGCTCAGAACCCCAGCTCCTGACCACTATTTCACACCTTATTAAACCTTTCTCCACAGACCTCCCGGTGCCCCAGTCATTTGTGTTCCAAGATTCTCTAACCTGGCTGTGAGCTCTGAAAGGCTAAGCCCATGTCTGATTCACTTTAGTCTACCCCCCAGAGCCTAGCCCCAAAATAGCCAGTGGATAGATAGGAACATGGGAGGGTGGGTGAGTGGGAAGATGGAAGAATGGGTGGGCAGACAGGCAGATGGGCAGTGGACGGATGAATGGGAGGGTAGGGGGGTAGCTAGATGGAGGGGGGATGAATGGGAGGGAGGGAGGGTATGGAAGGATGGGCACGTGGGAGGATGGACTGATGGACGGATGGGAGAGTGAGTGAGCAGAAGCACGAATGGGCGGATGGGAGAACAGGTAGATATGAGAGAGGAATAAAGGAATGAAAAGTAGGACCAGGCAGTAAACATCAATTAAGTCTTTTTCCCAAAAGGCACTTGAGCCTGCCTTGTCCTTGGCTTCTACGAATACCAGACTCTCTCCGGCCCTCGATAATGTAGCCAAGACAGTTACTTCTACAAATACCTAACCTACTGCATCCCACCATGTCCCTACCTTGTCCAACCCAGAAATGGGCAAATTTCCAAGTGATTTGTGGAATGGAAACAGCATGGGACCTAGGTTCAAATTCCAACTCTACCACTTACCAGCTCAGTACCCTTTCAGGAAGGCAAGGAACCAGGCTGTCGCTTTCTGACAGCCCCGTGGACAATTCCAGAGACACAGGAGAAAGTTTAGAAGCCACCGTGGGTTAATCAGTCAACTACTGGCTGTTAATCAATCCACTAAGTCCTCTCTTAGAATTGTGTATTTTTGATTTTCAAAAGCCTAAAAGCATGTCTACCTTGCTCACCAATATATCTACTATTATTACGTTTAGCACTAAAATACACTAAGTATTTTTTTTTTTAAAGATTTTATTTATTTGACAGAGAGAGACAGCCAGCGAGAGAGGGAACACAAGCAGGGGGAGTGGGAGAGGAAGAAGCAGGCTCATAGCGGAGGAGCCTGATGTGGGGCTCGATCCCAGAACGCCGGGATCACGCCCTGAGCCGAAGGCAGACGCTTAATGACTGTGCCACGCAGGCGCCCCTACACTAAGTATTTTAAAACAACGGATGGATGAATTGGTGCTCATATCTGTGTGCAAACAAAAAGAAATGACGCCCCCACGTAAGCACAGAAAGGAAAGTGACAAGAAGTCCATTTTCTCCCCAATATATGTATATGCCTGAATCTCTCGCTGGTCTCTGGTTTTGAACGCGGTCTCCTCTACACCTCGGAGAAGCCAAAGCCTTTGACTGAGCAGGGCACACACAGTTAATGAGTCCTGCCAAGTGGACAGAAACCACTTCCCTATCAATAATCGCTGGGCCAAGTTTCAGCTCGCGACAAATGAGACGGCTGAGTCTCAGAACAGGAGACACTTAAGGACGTAAAGATCGTGAGGCACAAAGCAGAGGGGTGGCGTGCCTTCCAAAGCCGGCCATTTAATACCCTCTCCCTCGGGGAAGAGAAGCCTGGCGAGCCATCCGGGCACAGCAGGGAAACCCGGAGCCTCCAAAGCCAGGAGGGCTAGCACATGAAAATACCAAAACCCAACAGGATTGGCCTCAAAGACACCACGCCACGGCCTTGACCGAAAACCCGGGCAACCTGTCCTTGGCCAGGGAGGTGGGAGCCTTCAGATCTCAGCTCTTCAGAAGTGATGGGGGTCCAACCCCACCTACTGCTGATAAAGGAGGTGAGGTGATACAGGGCCTCTGCTCCCACCTCTCCAGAGCTCCCTCTCCCTGGAGCAGGGCCCAGAGGGGAATGGGTGCTGAGTCACGGCAGCAGGGCAGCCTGGGGTCAATGGCCCAGGGGAGGGAGAGAAGAAGGGAGCAGCTTGAGCCAGGGCCTCCTCTGCGACCCGCACCAGCCGCACAGCGTACAGGGCTTACCTCACTCCATCGTCACCACAACCCTGGGGGACGCGCGCTCTTAGCAGCCCCACTTTCCAGGCAGTTCCAAACCTCGGAGGTGAAAACTGCTCCATGTTTTCAATCAACAGTACTTTCTGTGCTGTTTTTTATTATTTTAAAAGCAACACACACTCATTAAAGACCGTCTTCAAGATATAACATTACGAAGAAGACAAAGCACCCTTAATCCCTTGAGTGGACCTAGAAGGTATTATGTTAAGTGAAACAAAGGAAACAGGAAGACACATACCCTATGATCTCACTTATATGTGGAATCTAGAAAACAAACAGACTCTTAAATACAGAGAACTAGTGCTTGCCAGAGGCGGGTGGGGGGCGGGAGAAATAAAGGGGATTAAGAGGTACACACTTGGGGCGCCCGGGTGGTTCAGTCAGTTAAAAGTCTGCCTTGAGCTCAGGTCATGATCGCAGGGTCCTGGGATCGAGCCCCATATCAGGCTCCTTGCTCCCGGGGATCCTGATTCTCCTTCTCCTTCTGCCTGCCGCTCCCCCCTGCTTGTGTGCTCTCTCTCTGTATGTGTCAAATAAATAAAATCTTTAAAAAGGAAAAAAAAAGGGGGCGCCTGGGTAGCGCAGTCGTTAAGCGTCTGCCTTCGGTTCAGGGCGTGATCCCGGCGTTCCGGGATCGAGTCCCACATCGGGCTCCTCGGCTGGGAGCCTGCTTCTTCCTCTCCCTCTCCCCTGCTGTGTTCCCTCTCTCGCTGGCTGTCTCTCTGTCGCATAAATAAATAAAATCTTAAAAAAAAAAAAAAGAGGTATAAACTTCCAGTTATAAAATACGGAAGTCCTGGAGATAAAAATACAATATGGGGAATATAGTCAATAACACTGTGATAACGTCGTTCGGTGACAGATGGTGACCACGCTTACTGCAGCAAGCATGGAGTATCACACAGGATTCCTGAATCATCCTGCGGTTCCCCTGCTGCATTCTGGAGCCCCTCCAGTATGCCGCGGTGTGGCCGTACCCACCTTAACACTTCCCAGCTGTGTGACCTCAGGGGACTTGTGTGACCCTCACGTTCCTCCTTCGTCCACTAAAGACGTTCGTAGCTCCTGCCTCACAGGCTGCCGTGGGCGTTCAGTGGGTTCACACATGAAAGATGCTTCGAACGGAGCTGGACCGTAGTGAGCACCCCACAAACTTCTGCTCGTTATTCTCTCGCTCTCCACAAATACATGCTTCCCTACTTTATAAAAGTGGGATTAGGGGTGCCCGGGTGGCTCAGATGGTTGGGCATCTGCCTTCGGCTCGGGTCGTGATCCCGGGGTCCTGGGATCGAGTTCCCCATGGGGTTCTCGGCTCAGTGGGGAGCCTGCTTCTCCCTCTCCTCCCCGCTTGTGCTCTATCTCTGTCACTATCTTTGTCTCTCTCCCTCTCGAATAAATAAATACAATCTTTAAAATAAAACTAAAAAATAAATAAAAGTGGGGGCGCCTGGGTGGTGCAGTCATTAAGCGTCTGCCTTTGGCTCAGGGCGTGATCCCGGCGTTACGGGATCGAGCCCCACATCAGGCTCCTCCGCTATGAGCCTGCTTCTTCCTCTCCCACTGCCCCTGCTTGTGTTCCCTCTCTCGCTGTCTCTCTGTCAAATAAATAAATAAAATAGTTCAAATAAATAAATGTGGGCTTGAACTGCACACACGGACTGGCGGTTTCACCGAACAGTACGCATCTACGTTGTCTGCAATGACTGTCCTGCCATTTACCAGAGGTCACAAACAGCCCTTTGGGTCACAAAACACTCCTCCCCAGCGTCGCCTCCCAGAGCTACAGACCATTCCGCTGAATGGCAGGTCCAGCTCAGATCGGACCTACTGTCGGGCCCCCACACCACCCCACGGTGCAGCATCCAAAGGCCTGAGACTTATTCCAGACGCCAGACGGCTCTCCGAGTGGCTGGGCCACTTCAGGCCTCGGGGTCACGCAAGCGGGTAGCCCGCCCCCATGCCCTGGCTGACGCTAGATCTAAAACGTGTGAAGCTATGCTCAGGTCAGTCCTGCTGTCTCCTGGCTGCGTGTCCTTGGGGACTGGCCTCATAAGACAGAGGCATAAAGACAGAGAACTGCTGAATCATTACGTGGTACAGCTGAAACGCACGTAACACTACATGAATTATACTTCAATTCAAAAACACCACCCATAATCCCAGAGATAACTGCCTTTAGCCTTTGGGAGTACCTCCTACCAATATTCCATGGTGTGGGACAAGAAGGATGTCCCACTTGTGAGACAGACGGTATTATCCCCATTTTGCAGGAAAGGAAACTGAGGCAACGTCCCTCGCCCCAAGTCACACAGTAGAGACAGTGGCCGAGCTGGGACTTGGGAAGTGAAAGGCACCAAGTCGGGAGCCTCAGAGGCGGGGCTCCGGCGGGAGGTGGGGTGCTCCACAGGTCTTCTGAGGATCACCTTGCTGGCCGCGGTGGATGCTCTGCACACAGAGCAGAGGCTCGGCACACAGTTGGCCCGGGTTCCTCAGTAACACAGGCACCAGTCCCCCCTCCTGGGCCAATAGCAGCAGCAGGAGCTTCCCTGTCACCTCCTAGTGGGGGGGTGGAGGGCACTTGAGGAAGGAAGAGGCTTGAAAGAGAGCTGGGGCCCTAGGGCCCTCCGAGACGCACAAGGGTAGCAAGAACCCCAAGGCCAAACAGGGAAGCGGGCCAGCGCTGATGGGGTCATTGCCTCAGGGTGACAAAGCCAGCTTTGATGGTGGCAACAGCCTCCGAGGCCAAGAATGGGGCCTGGGCTCCCAGACAAAACAGGCTGGAGCTTTCCAGGAAGGAGGGCAAAGGCAGGCGCGCCCTTCGGGGCACGAATGTCGCTCTTCCACCAACCAGAGTGGCCTCGGCCGCCCCCGACTGACCGGCCAGGGCCACGGGCAGCAGCGCGGGGCTGAGACTGCGAAGCGGAGCCCCTTTATCACTGAATCACGCTCACCGTCATAACAGGGCGAGAGAGAAAGAAGCTCCAGGCTCCCCCGCCAGGAACACATCGCACCAACATCGATGCAGGAAGCAGCCTCCTGCATGACAAACAAGGGGAGGTGGGCCAGGGGCCTCCAAGGACTCTGCCCACCAATCCTCAGGAAGCCGTTCTGGTCCATCAGCAGAAAGAATCGTCAGCGCAATGACGACGATGACAGCCACCTTCCCTTCTCCCTCCATTCTGAGCACTGTGTGAAGGACTGGCCATGACTCAGTCTTCCCAAGTTTTCTCAGGGAAGCACTAATTTGATTCTCCATTTTCCAGCTCAAGCTACTGAGGCTCAGAGAGGTGAAGTGACTTTCCCAAGGTCACACAGCAAGTAGGCAGGGAAACTAGGAGAAAGCTCCGCACTGATCCCCGGGCCTACGCTCATCATCACAGTGCTGGGCCTGCCCAGAGGGAGGGAGGCGGGCTGCCATTTACTCATTCACGGTTCACTCACTCAGCAGAAGTTAACTAAGCCTCTACCACAAGCATCTACTGTTTTAGCCACAAGAAGGTCCTGCCTTCAGGGGCCTTACAGCTTCCGGAGAGAAAAGAAAATAAACAAGGAGACACACTAAGGAAACCTAGTCTGTGACTGGAGCTCTGAAGGAAATCAGCACTACCACCTCGGTCAGGGAGGCACGGGTGGACAGGGCAGGCCTCTCTGAGAGGGGACATGTGAACTGAGACCCAGGGGATGAGCAGGAGCCCTGGCTGTGCAGAGTAGTAGGAAGAGAGTGGCAGGCAGAGAGAACAGCAAGTGCAAAGGTCCTGTGACAGAAAAGGGATATACTTTCTTCAGCTCCTCTCAGTGGCCCCATCCCCCCACCCTCCAGACAGAGGCTGGCTAGAGTTAACTCTTCAGTCACCAGCATGTGGTCAAACCTCTTGGGTCTCAGGGCCTGAATTCTGGCTCTGGTATTGCCTGTTAGTGTAAGAAAACAAAATAAGCAAGCTATGGGGAAAGAAAGAAAAAAAAAATGCAGCAAAGGAGAAAGCAGAGAGAAAGGGGAAGAGGGAAAAGAGTGAGTGAAGAGGAAGGTGAGTGCAGGGGAGGGAGGGAGAAGGGGTGGGGAGAATGGGGAAGGGAGGAGGAAGCACCCAGGAGCACCCCGAGCCTTAGGATGCTGTGGCACAGCAGGCCCACACCCACCAGAGCTCCAGGAGGAGGCCAGGAGCACCCAGCTTCCCCACCGTGACACTCGCCCACTTCCCCTGCCACTTCCTCTGTGAGCCGGAGCCCTGCCTACACCCGCTCCTACACCCGTCACCACTTCCTCTGTGTGACAGGCCACCCCCACCGTCTGGGGGCTCAGACCCAGCTGAGGCTGAGGCAGGCCTAGGAAGGAGGGTCGCATTCCTGGGCTCCAAACACACCAAGGCCACAGAGACACCACACTGAAGGGACCCTGGGTCCTCTCCTCACACCCTTCGTCTTTCCCTTCATACCGTACAGGAGAAAAGGCACAGGCTCCCAGCCAGAGACATCGAGGGTCAAGTCCCAGCTTTGCCATGGAAAAGCTGTGTGAGTCTCAGCAAATCAACCCATGTGCCCCTCTGGGCCTCTGCTTCATCAGGTGTGGAGTGAGGCTGCTGACCCCTGGCTTTCATGGGGCTAGCAGAAGCATAAATGGTGAACAGAGAAGAGCAACTCCCCACTCACTCACCTTGTTCACCTTGGAACCCGCAGTGCCTGGCACATAGTAGGTGCTCAATTAATCGTTCTGACGGCTAACGTTTATCTGAGCTTTTCTGAGGTCCTGAGCCAAGTGGTTTCCATGGGTTATTTCACCTTCCAATCCCCTTATGAGGTGGTCCTAGTCCCAGCGCCCCTTTGCAGCTAAAGACACAGAGGTAGCCTAAGTACTTTCTCGGGATCCCACAACCCACAAGACGTAGAAAGCCAGACTTTAACTCCAGAAACTCATCCAAGTTCCTGTGCCATCTCCGATCCCCAGCAAACGTCAGCTTCCCTTCCCTCCTCACCCTCTCTGCTTTCTTGCCTCCTCCTTACAACCATCCCTTGCTCTCTAGAATCTTCTTGCCACCCACCCACGTACAACATCTTGTTCTTGGGCTGGTTGCCTTCCATCAGTTACTTCCTCTCCCTGGGCTCTGACCGGGGCCCCGACCACAGCTCTGGCCTTCCCTCCTACCCCCACCTGCTATAGTCACCAGGGTGTGGCCACTCTGTCCCAGCCTTCACTCATCAGTAGCCACCCCGGCCTTGCGCAGCCAGGAAACCTGGCTCTGGCACCCCCTAAGTCCCCTACTCTGGTGACCACCCAAAAAGAGCTCCTCTCTAACATTGCACGAGGCTGCCCTGGTCAGGCCCTGGGGACTCAGGGCAAGCAGGACATTAGCTGACCTCAAAACCATCACAACCAAATTCCTCAGCCTGCCATTCAAGGCCTTCTTGACTTGGTCCCAAATAGTGTTCTTGATCTGGCCCTGCCCTGGCCAGCCCTTCCGGCCAAGCCCAACTCCCAAACCTACTGACCACTGGACTCGAGGAGGCAACTGCAATGTATAGAAGGGGCTGGAAGGAGGGCACAGGGTGGGGCTGAACATCAGAGGCCAAATCCGCACTGCACAGGATAGCGGCCACATGTCGCTACTGGGCACCTGAAACGTGGCTAGTCCAGGCTGAGATGGGCTGTAAACACAAAAACCGATTCCAAAGACTGAGTGTGGAATAAGAATACTGAAGTCTCTTTCGGGGCATCTGGCCAGCACTGTCAGTAGAGTGAGAGACTCCTGATCTCGGGGTTATGAGTTCGAGTCCCATGAAAATAA
This sequence comes from Ursus maritimus, assembly GCF_017311325.1. Lineage (NCBI taxonomy): Eukaryota > Metazoa > Chordata > Mammalia > Carnivora > Ursidae > Ursus > Ursus maritimus. Next base: position 4,218,485 of record NW_024423897.1, on the reverse strand, counting down.
AAAGTTTTTTTTAAAAAACAAATCAGTAAGTAAATATCTTTTCCATTCCATATTGATTATTACATGCTAAAATGATACTTGGCTACATCACGTTAAATAACATATACTATTACACAGGTGGCCAACAGACACATGAAAAGATGCTCAGCGTCACTCATCATCAGGGAAATGCAAATCCGAACCACAAAGAGATACCACCTCACACGGGTCGGGACTTCTTGTATCAAATACACAGGAATCAATAAGAATTGGTGAGGACGTGGAAAAAGGGAAGCTCGTACGCTACTGGTGGGAATGTAAATCAGGGCAGCCACTGTGGAGAAGAGTATGGAGGTCCCTCAAGCAATTAAAAATAGACATACCAGGGGCGCCTGAGTAGTGCCGTCGCTGAAGCCTCCAACTCTTGATTTCGGCTCAGGTCATGATCTCGGGTTGTGATATTGAGCCCCGCGATGGGCCTCACGCTCAGCAGGGAGTCTGCTTCAGATTCTCTCTCTCCCTCTTCCTCCTGCCCCCCCCACCACGTACGCATGTGCACACACTCTCTCTCTAGATAAATAAATGTTTTTAAAAAAAAGAGATACCACACAACCCAGTATTTCCACTACTAGGTATTTACCCAAAGAAAGCAAAACACTCATTCAAAAAGACCTCTGCGCCCCTCTGTTTACTGCAGCATTATTTACAATAGCCAGACACGGGAGCAACTCATGAGTCCACTAATGGACGAATGGGTAAAGACGATGCATTACTATTAGCCATAAAACAGACTGAGGGCTTGCCATCTGAGACAACGTGGATGGGCCTAACGGGTTTCATGCTAAGTGAAGTCAGTCAGAGAAAGACAAATGCCATATGATTTCATTTATATGTGGAATCTAGAAAACAAAACAACCAACCAAAAACAGACTCCTCAATACAGAGAATACACTGGTGGTAGCCAGAGGGAAGGGGGCCTTTATGTGAAATATGATTTCAAAATGCTGGCAACAACTTCAACGTTGGTTCAGCCACCGTGGGAGCCACACAAATCAGTCCACAGGCCATACCAGCCTCCAGGGCCACCGACTGCCAACCTCAGGACTTACTCTATGGCCTCTTTCCTGGGCCAGGCTTCCCTCCAGCTTGCTATCGCCACTGCACCTGCCCTGCCTGGTGGCAGCCTTCCCCTTTCCCCATGAGCCCTGCCTTTGTCCTGCTACAGCTCACTCAACCCGCAGAACCCGCTCTCCCTCCCCCCACCCCGGGCGCCCGGCAGCAGGGGAGGCCGAAGGCCACGCTGAGCACCTCCTAGGAGCCAAATGCTGTGCCTTTCCTGTGGGGTGAGTACTTGGCTCAGCCCCACCCCACACATGAGGAAACAGGCTCTACACATGAGAAACCAGCCACTGGCCTGAGATCGCTCATCTACGAAGCGGGACAGCCAGGATTTGGATCCCGGTCCATCTGGCTGCAAGGCCTGAGTCTTTCATCATACACTTGGGGACTTGACACACAGACGTGAATTAATACTGTTTGCCAAACCGAATCGAACCAGTTCGCTTGTATCAGGCAGTGGAGCTCAGCTGGAGCAACTCTGCCCCCAGGAGACACGTGGTAATGCCTGGAGACATTTTTGGCTGTCACAACTGGGGGGCCCCGGGGGAGGAGGGTCCAGGACTGGTGGTGTTCCTAATGAACAGAAGCTAAGGCTCCTGCTACCATCCTCCCACGCGCGGGACAGCCCCTCCCACAAACTACTCCCCCCGCCCCCAACCTCAACAGTGCCAAGGTGGGGAAGCCCTGGTGTGAGACCCGAGCTACCTTCACCCGCCAGACCCCACGACCTGACCTTTACTGCTCCCCTGCTTGTACACGCCCACCTCCGTCCCTCCTTTTCCCTCAGGCTCCTCTTTCCAGCTTCTCTCTTCACTCCGGCCAAAGACACGGTGGACACAGCATCCCACGATGGGGACCAAAACTACCCCCCAGCAATGATGACAGCCAGCACAAAGAGCTCCGCCCACCCAGACCCCACCCCCCGACCGGCTGGAGCTTACCCCCGACTCACACCTGTGCAGATGGACCATGGAGGGACCCACGGAGTGACCGACAGTCACCTTCCCCTCATTAGAACACGAAAATCTCCGCCCGAGGAGGAGCGCGAGCCCCCTAGACACAGCATACACTGTATGCAGACGCAGGTTTCCTTAAGGCGCACGCGCGACCCTACAGCCGCCTCGACCTGCAGTGACAAGGCTCCCCTTCCTCAATACTCATCCTAACCCTAGACAAAAGGAACCCGTTCGTTCTTGCTCAGGGAGTCCGCCTTGGAAGTTCGGCCCGTGATTTCCTTAGTTGCTGCAAGTTTCCCTTGTACAAGTTCACCCGGTGTGGTCTCCACCTGGCACTCATCAAGAAGCCAGCTCGCACTGGTGGGCTCTCCCTACAAACACTCTTTCTTCCTTGTCCCCAGGGAAGTGGCAGTCACTAGTCAGGACCTTCTCTTTTTGATACCACAAGCATCAACAATACCAAAGTATCGGGGCGCCTGGGTGGCTCAGTTGGTTAAGTGACTGCCTTCGGCTCAGGTCATGATTCTGGAGTCCCAGGATCCAGTCCCGCATCGGGCTCCCTGCTCAACAGGGAGTCTGCTTCTCCCTCTGATCCTCCCCTCTCTCGTGCTCTCTCTCTCTCAAATAAATAAATAAAATCTTAAGTAAATAAATAAATAAATGCAGTTAAAAAAAAAATAACAAAGTATCTTCCTTTCTCGCCCACTTCCTGAGTAGGGATCAGGTGCTAAGCGTACCGTTCCTCCCCGGCTCCCTCAGCCCTCCTCTCCTCCAAATTATCTTGCCCCCGTGCAGACAAGAGCCTGAAGCTCGGAGTGCGAGGTCACTGGCCCTGCCTGAAACACAGATCCCACTGAGCCCCAAATTTCTTCCCGTAACCACCCTGTCCTACTGCCCTCAGCGGCAGCTGAAACTGGGAGTGACCATACAGGGCTGTTTTCCAGGGGCTGTGGGGCGGGCAGCCCCTGGGGTTGTCCCCTGGTCCGCGTAACCTCGGGAGGCCAGGGGACCCCACAGGGAAGTGGGGGTTAGGGTTCCGCTTAGTTGTTGAGCTCACGTCACGCCAGGGCCTGCTCTGGAGCCAGCCAGAGACCAGCCAGCAGTGTTAAATCTACTGCTCACAAGCGGACCCCCTGAGGTCGGCGACACCCCAGGAAGCTCAGGCCACTGGAGTTTAGGACCAAGCCAGGAACCCATTCACAATAGCATGGACTTCTATTTAAAAACACTAGGCTGAGCGGAAATAAGGTTACTGCCTGGGGGCAGATCTCTTTCCGGAGGAGGAGGGGAGGCACACAGGCCGAGCCCTGGGCAGCCCCAGAGGAAGCGGAAACCCAGGCCTTAAAACTCGGGGCAGGAGAGGAGGCGAAAGCAGGGCCCAGGCCGGGAGGGGCGGAAGGCCTGACAGCTGGCTCCCACCTCCCTGAACCTCCGCTTTGTCTGAACCGGCGGCCAGGGCAGGATGTGGCCCTTGAAGGGTGAAGGTTAACAATGGGGCTCTGGGCTGGAGGGCACCTGACGTCCTCCAGGAGGGCAGACCCATCCAGGGCCCCAGGGAACTCGGGGATTGGCCCTTGGCCAGAGCAGGGGACGAAAGGGAGCCTCTACTGACCTCTCGCTTTTAAAAATCCGCCCTCAAAGAGGCATTCCCTTCCACCCGGGAATTCCCTTCTGAGAGCTGAGCCCGAACAGGATTTAAAACACAAGAACTTTTCTAGCAAACCCGCTCATCAACAGACAGCCCTGCTCTAAGGCTCACTTCGGAAACACCGATGTCGTCCCGACACCATCGATACATTACAGAACAACTGCATCCAAACGCTACATTCGGGTTTGCCTGGGTGCCGTTTTGTGGACCAGAAACACTAGGTGAACAGAAAACACTGCACCCAGCCGAACCCGCGGCGAAGAAACGCCCACATCGCACAGGCATACGCCTCAGACATCTGTCAGGGGCCTGTGGCCACGCCACATCTGGGGTCCCACTTAGCGCCTGACTTCAGATAATGCTCCTCCCACCGCTTCCCCTGCCGCCACGGCTCCTGCCACCACGGCCACAGCACCCAGCGCGTCGTTGTCACCCTCCAGTGCTGTATTTATTGTAATATCCTTGTATGTCTTATCCATAAACTTGCGTACGACTGCATCACCCGTTCCTTAGGTTTCTATATATATATAATTTTTTTTTTTAGTGGCTCCTGCTGCAGTTTTTAAGTGCTCTGCCCTTAGCACCGTGTCTTATAAGGCTTTTAAGGTTCTTACTGATTTTGCTCAGCACCAAGATCTTTTGGGGAAGGCATTATTTACCTTAGAGCAGAACTGACTGTATTATGTAAAGCTCTTAGCACAGTGCCTGGCACCTAAATAATGAGCACTTAATCAACTAGGACTTGTTAAAAAAAAAAAAAAAAAAGTTAGGGGCACCTGAGTGGCTTAGTCACTTAAGCTTCCAGCTCTTGGATTCGGCTCAGGTCATGATCTCAGGTGGTGGGATCGAGTCCCGCGCAGGGCTCTGTGCTCAGCACACAGTCTGCTGAAGATTCTCTCTCCTCTTCTCCCTTTCCCCTCTCCCTGCACCCCCCACCCACAAACACACTCTCTCTCTAAAATAAATAAAATCTTTAAAAAAAATAAAGTTAAATAGCCAATAAGATAAACATCAAGGCAGCACTGAGCCATCCCAGAAGGTATGCAGGCAGCATTTAGAATAATACAGAAAGTTCTAGGAATGAAAGACAGTATGAAACACTGTAGGTATGTAAGATCACAACCCGGCATTAAAACATTTTTTTCACCATAAAAAATGATCAAGCCTGTAAGGAAATAGATCGAAATGTGAAGAGCAATTGATGGGACTTAGGGTGATGCTTTTCCATTTACCTAAAAAAATGTTCCTTGTATGCTCCAAATTTTGCAAAACCATACACCTCTTAACAACTTAAAGGTCACATAAGATCAAAACCAAAGTAATTTTCACGAAGCAGAAAAATGGGGCACCTGGCTGGCTCAGATGGTGGAGGGGGCGACTCTTTGTCTCAGGGTTGTGAGTTTGAGCCCCACGCTGGGCGCAGAGATTAGTTAAAAATAAAATCTTTAGGGGCGCCTGGGTGGCTCAGCTGATTAAGCGTCTGCCTTCGGCTCAGGTCATGATCCCAGGGTCCTAGGATCAAGTCCCGCATCGGGGTCCCTGCTCAGCGAGGAACTTGCTTCTCCCTCTGCCTGCTGCTCCCCCTGCGTGTGCTCTCTCTCCCTGACAAATAAATATATTAAAAAATAATAAAAATAATAAATAAAATCTTTAAAAAGGAGGGAAAAAAGGCAGGAAAGTCATCTCAGCCTGCTAACCCAACTCTTGATGTCTGCTCGCTCTGTGCTCAGCACGTGAGTACTCGCCCTGCCGCTGTAACAGAAAGCACGTCCTGCTTGAAAGCACCTTTGTTCCACTCAAGATGATATCAAACACTTCCTCCCCTTTCTACCTTGTCTTCAGAATAAAGAGGATGTTTAAGAAGCATCCTGAAATGATAAAGGACAAGAATTTTGAAACCACATATATATAGTGTAACATTTGCTTTGTATCAAGTAATGAGCTAGAAATGATTTTCTTTTGAAATCAATTTGCACTGCATAAGGATTCGGTGAGAATGACCCTGACTCCGCCCAGAATGAATCCTACCCTCCTCTTTCTCTCCTGAGGCCAACTATTCATTGGTTTATCGGGGAGAAAAGAAGAAAGGGGGCTCCTTTCTTGAGACTGCTAATGTTTAGGCTTTGAGCTTCTGCAAGACGGTCGGTCGTCAGGAAATCTGCAGTCAGAGTCCTGTCCTAGCAAGCATGTGACAAATTGAGATTTCTAAGGCAGCATACACCAGGGAAGTCCTCAGGAAGGACTTTCCCATGCTGGCTGCCAGGAGAACCTGCTCGTTCTAGGACAGAGAGAAGAGACGGCGCTGGCCATCTCTTGCCAGTTCACAGCCAGCTAGCTGCCCAGGCGCTGTGTCAACATGTAAGTTCTGGTCCCAGCCAAAAAACCTAGATGGAACTGCTGGCCTTTGCTGCCCCAGTGGCCATGCCAGGAAACAAGGAAGTGGAAAGGAGTTCCGGTCACTGATGAGAGTCTTCAGTAAAGCACTACCTGACTCCACTTCAACTTGAAGGAGCTGAGCAAAGCCGCACATCGGAATAGGAGGCAAGGTTGACAGGGATCTTCAATCCAGGGTGGGTCTTCCATAGTGGGTAACTAAGGAAAGTCTTAAACTGAAGCTCAGAGCCTTGGGTTCTAGTCCCTTCTACTCCAGGGGCCCCAGTATCCCCACATACAACATGAGGTTGGGCTGGATGAGCGGGTAAGTGATATAATATATTGTCCAGGTACATCGGCCATCACATGGCTCTCTTGCTCTAGCTGTCCTTTGTCTTAATTATGAGAAAATCATGGGGTCGGAGGTGGGGGGGGGGAGCTGTGGTGCAACCAGCTCACAGCTTTGAGAACTAGATTCACTTAAAAAGGGTCCACTTGCTCTGGAGAACCAGGGGACAAAATAACTTGTGAATCAGATGCGCTCCTTTGTATGAACCTTCCAGAGTGGCAGCGGAGTTTTACAGGGCTAAAGCGGGCGGAAATGACAAGCGAAACCGACAAGGGGAAATCTTACCAGCATAAAAGTAAAGTTCTGCATTTAGGCTTAAAAGAAAATGAGGGGCACCTGGGTGGCTCAGTGTTTTGAGTGACCGACTTGGTTTCAGCTCAGCTCATGATCTCAGGGTCTTGAGATTCAGCCCCGCTTGGGCTCTGTGCTCAGCATGGAGTCTCCTTGAGATTCTCTCCCTCCCCTCTGCCAGCCCCCCACCTCCCACCAGTGCTCCCATGCTCTCTCTTGCTCTCTAAAATAAATAAATAAAATCTTAGAAAGAAGGGGAGGGGAGGGGAGAGGAGGGAGGGAAAAAGAAAAGAAAACCATATGGAGCCAGGATACACTGGGAGAGAGGGGCAAGCTTGCAACTGAAAGCCAGCCCCTATTGGAGAAAAAAAAATACCAGTGCTAGCCAACAATATGCACTAAAAACATCAACTGAACCTTCTGGAAAAAGGAGAATGTGGTAAGCTGACCAAGGGTCCAGCTGCCCTCATGATGGTCAGGGCACATCTGGAAGGGCAGGGTCTGTCTGGAGAAGGCAAGGACCCTGGCTGTGTGTCCAGGGGGAGAGATGCAAGCCTAAGGACAGTCTCCTAGGGCCACGAGGAGGAAGATGCCACCCTGAGAAGGGTAAAGAAAGATGTGCCGCCTGGCCTCAGAAACATGCAGAGCCCTCAAGAAGAGAGGGGCAGCCAGTCAAGGCAGCCTGAAAGGCACGGGTGTGAGCTATACAGAGGCCTGCTTTTCCAACCACAGGACCTCTGCTCCAGTGTGGGGTTCCACCCTGTAACAGGAAGTGCGGGCTCGGAGGGGTGGTAGTAAGGTAACAAACAGGCACCCAGATGGGCCCCCTTAGCCTCAAACTGCGTCTAGGAGCAGTACTTCTCAAAAGGAATGTGCTTAGCAATCACCAGAGCATCTTGTTCAAATGCAGACTCTTAACTTGGCAGGGCTGGGGTGGGTCCTGCCATTCTGCATTTCTAAGGAGCTCCCAGGTGATGCTCATGCTGGGTCCTCCCGGGACTACACTTCCCTAACTAGGCTCCAGACCACTTTCAAGGCGGAGGGCAAGTCCTGACCAGGTGGGCCCAGAGAAGCCCCTTCTGTGGTCCAGCAATCCTGGGGTCACAGTGGTGCACAAGCTACTGGAACCCGAAGGAGGGTGCTGGTGTCTTAGGAAGGAAGATCCCTCCTGGAGTTATACAGCAACTTAACAAGGGGGATTCTCTCAGGAAAGGTTTCCTGGGGGAAAGGAGATCAGGGAAAGGGTGGAGTCAAGCCCTATGTGTTTGCATCCCCAGTACAACTCAGCAACTCAGAATTGGTTCACAGGAGCAGGAACCAGACAATGACCTGCTGCAAACGTGTCTAGAATTAATCAGCTCTGCCCCACCCATGCCTCCACAAAAGCTCTCGGCCCCCTTATTCCTCCAGGGAAAGGTGACTGAAGACTGGAAGGCTGTGACTCACACACAATCAAATCCGATCCCCGAAGGGCAATATTCACAGGGCCCTGACCTCCCCTCCCTGCTGCCCAGCCCGAGCCCACCTTTCCAAGCCTAACCCCTCACTCTAGAGCCACCCCTTTTTCTGGCTCATTTCCAGGTGCGTCCCCCACTCCACCGATCCCAACCCTTCCAGCCTGGGTCCAGTTTCTCGGTCTCCACGCCTCGGAGCGTTCTCACACCGTCTGTGTGGCCAGTCTTAAAAAGTATGCCTAGAATCAGTTAGTTTTACAGCGGATGCGTCGTCTCGGATGCCAAGGTCCTATAAGCGCCCCTTTGTCTCCCCCTGCGGCGCCGAGAGCGGTGCCAGACGCACAGGAAGTACCCAGAAACGGAGCTGGGGGCAGCGGCCGTGCCCAGAGGGGGCGCCCGGCACGCAGGGACCAGCCGGGCTGAGTGAGGGTCCCCAGGGCGGAGCGCAGGACCCCGAGTTCAAGACCGGCAGCCCCTCTGTGCCCTCCTCAGCCGTGGCCAGGGCTGACGGGGGCCGGCGCCCCTTCCTTCCGGAGCCGCTCCACGCTCCCGGGGCCACCCACCCCCAGCGCCCTCACCTTGTAAACCTTTCCGAAGGCGCCGTCGCCCAGCTCGCCCACGATCTCCCACACCTCGTTGGGGTCCACGTCCCGGCGGACGTGCTCATATTCGCGGGACTTTCTCTTCTCGAAGGTAGACAGGCGCAGGATGCGGCGGAAATTGGCAAAAGCCATGGCTGGGGGCGCGCGAGCCGGGGGGCGAGGTGGCGCCGGCTCCGGCTCTGACTCGGGCTCGGGCTGTGGCTCCGGCTGCCGCGAGGAGGAGGAGCTGGAAGACGCCGCGGCGCTCGGGGGTTCTCCCCAGACCCGCCCTTCCCCGCAGCCAGACCCCGGTCAAGTGCGCCCCGGGCTGCGCGCGGCGGGAGCACCCGGAACCGCGCAGGCGGCCGCGGTCCCCGCCCCCGCTCGGTCGCGTCCCCGGGGCCGCCTCCCGACTGCCCGCCCCGCTCGCAACGCACTCCCGCCCAGCCAGCGAGCCCCGGGACGCGTTCCTGGGACCTGGCTCCGCGCCCACCCACGGCCCGGCTCCACCTGCCGCTCCCCGGCAGCGCCCGGAGACCCCTTAATTGGCTGCGGGCACTCCCCGGCTCCGCCCGTCGCCGCAGGGCACTCTGGAAACTGTAGTCCCCGGCGCGCCGAGCGTCCGCGAGCCACGGCAGGGCTTGAAGAGAGCTTAGGGCATCCCTCGGCGGGACCGGCCCGGGTCTGCGAGGCCAGCCGCGCCGCGTGGCTCGCTAAAGGTCTGTGGGAGCGAGAGGGGAAGCAAATTGGCTTTCGCGAACGCCCACTGATTGGCGCCCAAAGGCCAAGAAGGTGAAGGGAATTAATCATTGAATCGGCCCCGCCACTACCCCGCAAGCCTGCTTTGCCCGCGCCTACTTTTCAGGTAGGGACGCCCGGCGGGCAAAGGCACCAGCCAGCCCCAGGCTGCACATCCTGCTGGAGGATCCGGTGCGGGTTCCTCGGCGTGGTGCTGCCTCCTAGTGCACGAAATACTGAGCCCCTTGCGGCCGCCGCCAGTCTCCGGAGGCCGGGGCTTCCCGGCTCGTTTCCTGCTTCCCAGGGGCTCTCCCCTACAGGATCCACAAACTGCCAGCGTGAGAGGGCTGGGAGAAAGAGCTCCTTGGAGACTTTTTTATCACATGCTTCATGATGGATCTTAAGATACGTTTGCATATTTAGTAAAAACTTTTTTAGTCTTAATTTCCCAATTTTAAAAACCGAGCTCATTAC